>NW_022436951.1:21472510-21525475 GCF_009761245.1 Sapajus apella | reverse complement strand
TGTGTGTGTGTGTGTGTGTGTGTGTGTGTGTGTGTGTGTGTGTGTGTCTGTGGTGCATGTGTGTGTTTACACTCACGAAACTAATTCACGGAATCCTGTAAAGGTTCAGGGGTTGAAAGTACTATGTATGCCTGAAGGCAGGATGCTCTTACGGCTGACAAGAGACTTTGTTGAAAGTTTATCTATGGAGCAGCTAGACATTGCAATCTTTATTCCAACACTGAACAGCCAGATAGCTATACTTCTGTGGAAGAAACATGGAAAAATGAAGTCAGAGAAATTGGAGCTGACATTATGTGAATTCAGAGATAACAGGCAAAACTGAAAATGGTTTATAGAATAAACTGAAAGCAAAGAGGTTAGTTAAAATTCTGAAGTGCTTTCATTACTAAACCACCAAAATGTTGGCAGCCAGAGATCTATACAGGTAGGAGTCAAGAAGTTCATTTTCTAAGGAAGCTAAACAGCCTATATAGAAGAAAGTGCTTCCAATGATGCCCTGGGCCTCATCTCTAGAAGCTGAGAATAAGAAACTTAGAAGATGACACTAAGGTTATGAACCTTAAAAAGGGAGATTATTTTGGAATATACGGACGGACCCAATCTAACCATATGAGTCTTTAAAAGCAGGGAATGTGGTCTGGCAGGAGCAAAAGAGGTAAGGCATAAGATAAAATCAGAATGATTATAAATATTTAATTTAAATTAATCCATGTAATTGGAAGTGATCCAATAAAAGGCAGGTAACAGAAGTATTATCTTACAGTGAGGCAGACTATTCAACAAGTTGTATCTGACATACAGTGCTTTGAATCAATTATTTTATGTTGTTCTCTTGATTGTTAATGAGCAGAAAAAATAAATAAACATTCAAATAAATATTCTAAATAAAAGTCAGATAATAAAACTAACAAATCTAAAACAGCTCACAGGTATCAAATAAGATATAAACAGAATAGGGAAAGAAATATAAAAATAGTCTCTACAATTACATGACATGGAATTTCATCTCACAATCAAAAGGAAGAAAATAAAAATATTCATATAAACTAAAAGTTCTTGGAAATTGAATATATTATGGGACATATTAATAATAAATAAATAAATTAGAATTTTAAATATACAAAACAGTAACTAGGAGAAACTAAAAACAATACACCCAAGAACACAAATGGAGTGATAGGAATTATCATAGAAATCCATACAAGCACTTTTCTGAAATGAGGAAATGAGTTTTTAAAAATTTTTATCTTTTTTGAGACAGAGTCTTGCTTGGTCAACCAGGCTGGAGTGCAGTGGCACGATCTCGGCTCATTGCAACCTCCACTTCCCGGGTTCAAGCAATTCTCTGCCTCAGCCTCCTGAGTAGCTGGGATTACAGGCACCTGCCAGCATGTCCAGCTAATTTTTGTATTTTTAGTAGAGATAAGTTTTCACCATCTTGGCCAGGCTGGTCTTGAACTCCTAACCTCATTATCCACACCTAGGCCTCCCAAAGTGCTGGGACTACAGGCATGAACCACCTCACCTGGATGAAGAAATGATTTTTTTTAGATGTGAAGGGCTCACTGCAAGCATTATACAATCAGTGACAATGCACTCACACAGCCTTCTGAAATGGTACAACTGTTTTAAAGAAGAGATCTTCCACAAACCTTCTATGTTTGAAAGATGAAGACAGGGCCCTAGTGATAAGCAGAATTCTAAGATGGTTCCTATCTTCTCCAATTCCTGGTGCCACACTCATGATTAGGTTACATTATGTGGGAAAGAAATTAGTGTCACTCTGATTGGGTTGTGTTATAGCAACAATGTAAAAGCATTTTCTAGATGTTAACTGACACCCTAAATTAATCCATTTTAAGTTAATCAAAAGGGAGATTATCAGAGGGTAGCCTGCCTTTATCAGTTGGAATCATTCAAAAAGTTTGGAGGTCCTTCCCTGAATTCAGACTCTTTCCCACTGGCATAGAACAGCAAACTACCTACCATGAGTCCTATAGCCAGGAGGAAATGGAGTCTCCCAACAAACTGCATGTGTTTGCAGCTAGATTCATCATGTCTCCCAGTGAGCCTGCAGCCAGATTGACTCCTTGATTACATCCCTGTGAGATCCTAAGTAAAGAACCAGCTGGACTATGCTTGGGATTCTGACCCTGGAAACTGAAGTAGTAAATGTAGAATCATGAATCAGAATAGCACTGGGTAGCTCAGCATAACCATGTGCAGCTATAAGAAAGTGACAAAAAAAAAGTCTTGATGTTATTGTTTATATAAGGATTTAAATATTTTATAGGGAGCTACTGGGAGCTGTATTGGGGGATTGAAACTGTGGTGTGTTTTTAAACAGAGCAACTTTTTTTGGCTAAACTACCTAGAGCTGTTTGACTGAATGATAACTTAACCATAGATAATTTTTTACTCTGTCATCTAAATATTTTGTAGAATGAGGCTACAGAAATGAAGTTGATAAATCACTTGCAGCTGTGATGCTAGGACCCCCTGATCAGTGGGAGACAGATAGCAGGAAGATGATTTGGATAATTATGCAGGACACAGTGTGAGAGAGAAATGTTTAAGAAGGAATGTTGCAACCCAGAATCAGATCTGAGAAGTTATTGATGCTGATTGAACCGACCTATGAAAGGTCATGCATGTCTATGAAAATGAGTACTGTGGAAAATTTTAGTGTACATCATCTCCTGGCTCTCCTCTCTTTTCATGAACCTTGGAGGAGTAAACCTTCCTGCTCCCACAGCCAACAGTTAAATATTGCTTAATTCTCACCCATTGGCAACAGTAAAGGATTGTGAGAACAAGTGACTTAGTTCATATCTGAGCCTGAAGCACTTAATAGACACTGTGACATCCTCCTGCTCAAACTTCCTGTTGTGTGTAAGTGAGGAAGCCACATGCTCCAAAATGTGTAGCTATGGATTAATGAAACTTCATCAGCTTGGAAAACTGAGTCATCACATACATTACTTGGGACCTGTAATGTTGCTGTAACCTTCGGGAATTTGTACAAGAAAGGAATAAACTTCTGCCATGTTAAAGTATTGGAATGTTGCGCTTGTTTATACTGCAATAATTCTAATCTGTGTTTACAATATAATGCGAAATGTCTGGAGATTATAGAGTTTAGAGCATTCTTTATGAGATGGGAGTAGGATGGCTTTAAAAGTGGAACTGGTATGGACCTGATACAGTAACGTAAGTGGGTCAAGGCTGTGAGCTAAGGACAGCAGAAGGATGATGAATTCAGGTCCAGAGTAACATCTGCAGTGCTCAAAAAGTACTTCATTCCGTAATGTCAGGTTGTACTTTATTCATTAAATAAAAATAAGAAAAGGAGAATGGACTAAATAGAGACTGTGGTGGGCTGTGCAATGTTCTCCTCAATCATCCATAATCCTAATCTCTTAGCACTTGTGAATGTCAAGTGACTTTAAGAGATTAAAATTACAGATGATCTTAAGTTGCTCATCAGCTGACTTCAAAATAGGTTTATCGTGGATTATCTCAGTGCGACCAGTGCCATCATAGGATCGTTAAAAGTGAAAGAGGGAGGCAGGAGGGAAGGTAGGTGTAATGTGATGTTGGCAGGACTCACCCTGGGACTCATTGTTGGCTTTCAAAGATGGAGGAAGAAGAGCATGAGCCAAGGATGGCAGGTGGGTTCTGAAAGTTGGAAAAGACAAGGAAATGGTTGCTCTTTGGCAGCTGCTAGAGGAAATGGCAGCCTGACCAACATGTTGATGTTAGCCCAGTAATATTCACGTTGGACTCTTAACCAAGAGAACTGTAAAATGATACATAAGTGGATTTTTAAACCATTACATTTGTGATAGTTGTTGCAGCAACAATAGGAAAAATTGCAAGCAGTTATACAGGATGAGAGAAAGAATGGTGGAAGTACCACCACGTGCCACTGCGTAGATACCTCTAGGACTTAATGGGACATGCACCTCCACCCTAGCTGACAGCCAGCAAGAAAACAGACACCTCAGTCTTAGAACCACAAATAAATGCAATTGAACAAAAACTTGAATAGGCTTCAAAGTGGATTCATTCCTAGAGTCTCCAGAAAATTAGGAAGCCCAGACAATAGTTTGATTTAGCATTGAACCTGAAGGAGATGGCCAGGTAAGCTCACTGGAACTTCTGACCTACGGAACTGTTAAATAATTTATTATTACTTTTTGTTACCATTGTGATTAAATTGTTATGGCAACAATAAAAAAAAAACAAGACCACACGCATAGATTGAATTATTTTATACTTCACTATTCATCTCCTATCCTCTATAGTCCAAAGTGTATGTCGTTTAAACTAATATTTAGTATTTACATGATTATGCCAAAGAAAATACTTCACAAATGGCCAAATATATAAAAATTTATTTTTTATACATATTTTTCTTGGGTTAATGATTGTCTTGTTTATTCTTTGTACATTTTACCATGTAAATATCACTTTCTTTTTTATGTGATTATTACTCTATTGTATTGACTATTCTATTGTATCAATTTTTCCCATTGTACCTTCACTTTCTGTCTTCTACTATCTTGTTCCAAGCTGAATTGTTTGTTTCCTAAGACATTTGTACACGTGTATTTTGGGAATTTGTGCTGAGTAGGGGTCACTATACTTGTATAGTTTGTCTTCCTTAGTTAAGTTTTCCTTTTGTTGGAGGATATCTTCTTTTTTTTTTTCCCATTTATTTATTTTATTGCATTTTAGGTTTTGGGGTACATGTGAAGAACATGCAAAATTGTTGCATAGGGACACACGTGGCAGTGTGATTTGCTGCCTTCCTCCCCATCACCTACATCTGACATTTCTCCCCCTGCTATCCCTCCCCAGCTCCCTACCCCCCACCGTCCCTCCCCTATTTCCCCCCAACTGACCCCAGTGTGTAGTGCTCCCCTCCCTGTGTCCATGTGCTCTCATCGTTCAACACCCGCCTATGAGTGAGAACATGCGGTGTTTGATCGTCTACTCCTCTGTCAGTTTGCTGAGAATGATGGTTTCCAGGTTCATCCATGTCCCCACAAAGGACCCAAACTCATCGTTTTTTATGGCTGCATAATATTCCATGGTGTATATGTGCCACATTTTCCCTATCCAGTCTATTGTCGATGGGCATTTGGGTTGGTTCCAGGTCCTTGCTATTGTAAACAGTGCTGCAATGAACATTCGTGTACAGGTGTCCTTATAGTAGAACGATTTGTAATCCTTTGGATATATACCCAGTAATGGGATTGCTGGGTCAAATGGAATTTCTATTTCTATGTCCTTGAGGAATCGCCACACTGTCTTCCACAATGGTTGAACTAATTTATACTCCCACCAACAGTGCAAAAGTGTTCCTACTTCTCCACATCCTCTCCAGCATCTGCTGTCTCCAGATTTTTTAATGTTCGCCATTCTTACCGGCGTGAGATGGTATCTCAATGTAGTTTTGATTTGCATTTCTCTTATGACAAGTGATGATGAGCATTATTTCATATGTTTGTTGGCCTCACGTATGTCTTCTTTTGTAAAGTGTCTGTTCATATCCTTTGCCCACTTTTGAATGGGCTTGTTAGTTTTTTTCTTGTAAATCTGCTTTAGTTCTTTGTAAATTTTGGATATCAGCCCTTTGTCAGATGGGTAAACTGCAAAAATTTTTTCCCAATCTGTTGGTTGCCGATTCACTCTAATGATTGTTTCTTTTGCTGTACAGAAGCTGTGGAGTTTGATTAGGTCCCATTTGTCTATTTTGGCTTTTGTTGTCAATGCTTTTGGTGTTTTGGTCATGAAGTCCTTACCTACACCTACGTCCTGAATGGTTTTGCCTAGATTTTCTTCTAGGGTTTTTATGGTGTTAGGTCTTATGTTTAAATGGAACGTATCTCAAAATAATAAAAGCTATTTATGACAAACCAACAGCCAATATCATACTGAATGGGCAAAAACTGGAAGCATTCCCCTTGAAATGTGGCACCAGACAAGGATGCCCGCTCTCACCACTGCTATTCAATATAGTATTAGAAGTTCTAGCCAGAGCAATCAGGCAAGAAAAAGAAATAAAGGGCATTCAAATAGGAAAGGAGGAAGTCAAATTGTCTTTATTTGCAGATGACATGATTGTATATCTAGAAGACCCCATCGTCTCAGTCCCAAACCTCCTGAAACTGATAAGCAAGTTCAGCAAAGTCTCAGGATACAAAATCAATGTGCAAAAATCACATGCATTCCTATACACCAATAACAGACTTAAAGAGAGCCAAATCAAGAACAAACTTCCATTCACAATTGCCACAAAGAGAATAAAATACCTAGGAATACAACTAACAAGGAATGTAAAGGACCTCTTCAAGGAGAACTACAAGCCACTGCTCAACGAAATAAGAGAGGACACAAACAGATGGAGAAACATTCCATGTTCATGGTTAGTAAGAATCAATATCGTGAAAATGGCCATACTGCCCAAAGTAATTTACAGATTCAATGCTATCCCCATCAAGCTACCAATGACCTTCTTCACAGAACTGGAAAAAAACACCTTAAACTTCATATGGAACCAAAAGAGAGCCTGCATAGCCAAGTCAATTCTAAGCAAAAAGAACAAAGCGGGGGGCATCACACTACCAGACTTCAAACTATACTACAAGGCTACAGTAATCAAAACAGCATGGTACTGGTACCAAAACAGAGATATAGACCAATGGAACAGAACAGAGGTCTCGGAGGCAACACAACATATCTACAACCATCTGATCTTTGACAAACCAGACAAAAACAAGCAATGGGGAAAGGATTCCCTGTTCAATAAATGGTGTTGGGAAAGCAGGCTAGCCATGTGCAGAAGGCAGAAACTGGACCCCTTCCTGACACCTTACACAAAAATTAACTCCAGAGGATATCTTCTTAAGAAAGTTCTTGGAAGTAATTTATTTCAGTCATTTCTTTCCCCAATTATCTTTATAGCTTTTCACCTTTGATTATTTTGCTGCAGACAGAATTCTATTTTAAACAGCATTTTCTGTAAAACTTGTGAAGATTCTGTTCAATTTTCTATCATTCAGTAATGTTGTTGAAAAGTTGAATTTCAATTTCATGCTCATGCCTCCTGTTTAAACTGCTCCACCCGCCCCCCAAAACACACACTATTAGGATTCTCTTTAGTAGGCTGAAACATGAAAATGAGTCTTTATGTAGATATTTTTAAAAATCTAAAGTGTCATGCCCTTTCTGTTTTATGGATGGAACTGATTTTCATGTTTCTGAAAACGTGTTGATATTGTTGTTCTGGTTTGTGTAGATTTCTCCCGCTGCTTTCATTATCTCTATTTCCTTTTGCTTGTGTTTATAGTTTTTATTTTATGTTTTTTTTTCTTCTTCATGCTGCATACTTTGTTTCCTTTGTGTCCTGTTCCTTGGTAGTCTATTTATATTTTAAATTCTTTATGAAAGATCTAGCTCCCATTTTCTCTATAACCAATTACCTCCCTCTTACTTTTCTGTAGCCACAGAGATCTCCTCTTTTCTTTTCAAACCTGGTAAGCATGCTGATCCTTGCATCCTTTGCGCTTCCTATTTATTCTGTCTGGAATTCTCTATCCTGAGATGCCCACAGGGCTAATTCCCTCACCTCATTAAAATGAGACCGCCTTTGACCATTCTAATAATAACTGCTTTCTCTCCCCAGAACTCCTGAACATTCTTAAACGGTTCCAGTTTTTTTCCTTTGTTCACATCACTTACTACTAGGTAATTTTTGTATCTGTATGTCTAATGTTTATCGTTGGTCATCCCAAACTAGGATATAAATATCTTAAGAGATGTGATCTTTCTCACTGACTATTGCTCACTTATTCCAATCAGTAAGAGCAGTCACTGGACCACGATATTTGCATAAGAGGTATTCATTTAAGTAATGAATGAATAAATGCATGCGTTACATGCGAATCACTAACATTATTTAATGGAATATCTTTATATATATGGGTGAGGCTTGTAACTTTATGCAATGCTGACTGGGCAAGGGGAGATTCAAATGTCAGTGGATGGAGTCTTTTCTCCATTGTCTTTTAGGCTTTTCAGGCAAGTCTCCTCGGGTTCCCATTAGGCCTGAGAAAAGAGAAGTAATCTTATGACAAAACATGAGAATGTGATGTGGCTATGGCTAAATGTTCAACTGGTTGCCCAGTATCAATCAGCTTCTTCCTGGTACATATTCATCTTGCCAGTCCTTTTTGTAGAGGTCTTTGTCCATGGGGCGGTCCCTGGCGGTCATGACACAGATTCTCCATTGACATGCTGAACATTTCACTCCTGCACGTGACCCTACCTGGCACTTGAGCATCAATCAGTCAAGATATAGGTGACACTCACTGCCTTTATTTTCTGGTTTGACCTGGGCACACACGTTGTGCAGTGAAGAGTTGTGTGATATGTTACTTAACACTCATCTATTTGCCTTTTCACCTTCAGAACTCTCTCTTGTTTTTGTCTGCACGAACCTGTATCTTCTACTCATATTTACTTTCACCTGTAAAGTCTTAGTGAAAAGAAAAAATATACCTGGGAATTAAATGCACTTGTCTAATTTGAATCTGGTTATTATATTTTCACTAATTATCGTTTTTTTCTAAGACACCTAGTGTATCTGAAAGCTACTTATTATTGTTACCTTGTTTTCTGATTTATAACATTTTAACTTATGAAATTTCATATTATCTTCTGTTTACAGAGGATTCTTACTTCCAACATCATCAAAACTCATGTTAAATGACATTTGAATATCCATGTTTTCTAAACTTAATATAATGCTTTGAAGAAATACTAATACAAATTTTAAAAACAGGTGTTCATTAAAAGTCACCTGAATTTAAATGGCCTGGTTTAAAAAAATAGCAAACTCAGAGAACTTTTAGGTCTAATTACATCCTTTTAAATAAATTACAAAGTAAGTGAGAACTGATAGATTTATTTAATTTATTTTATTATACTAATTAGGTAGTCTTGATTTTCACTAGATAAAAACTGAAATTGAGATACAGATTGTTTTCAAAGGAGTTATAGAATTAAAAAAAAAAACTAGGACTATGAAAATAGTCTAATGATGATGTTTAAAATATAACTAAATTTGCCTGAGGAAGTTAGGAAAAGTGGTTATTTGGAGGTACTAGATAGACTAATTATTATTATTTTTTTTAATCTCACAAAGGACGCCAAGTTTCAAAATGACTTTGACAAGTTTCTGTAATGACATGAAAATAAATGAGGTGTTATTCTTTTACAGTATTGCTATTATTCCCTCTAAAGCTCTTGTTCAAAGGCTCACAGAAAGCATGGTATAGCAGGATCAGATGATAATTACATCACTCTTTTCAATAATTTCATATTCCAAAATGTAAGGTCTCTATTATTGAGTGTTCTTTAGGTTTTTTCTGTTTTAAAAAAAAATCACAAAGCTTGGTTTGTTTATGATGATAATCCTTCGCTTTTAGCAACAATGGTTTTAATTTTGGAAACAGTAATTTTCTAGAACCTAACAAAACAGCAAATCACAAGAATTAAATATGCTAGAAGTAGAACCTATTTATTTTAACTGAATGAACATATCCATTTCGGTTTCTGGCTGTGAATGTATCAAAGCCAAAGCACTCTGCTTCAGTTCCTCCTGACTTGCTGCAATGATTTATGTGTATGCTAACACTAATTCATGTCCCAAAGTGACAACTTGAAAGACTGCAAATGTTGCCCAGGTGGTTGATTATCAGAGAAGTTATTGAAATACAAGAAGTTCAGTATTCAGTGGGTGGTACCAGTAGGTCAAACACAATTCATCACACCTGATAAAAATGTCCTTGGCTAGATCTGATTGTATTTGTAACATTTTCAAATGAATTACATATTCCAGTAAAGACAGATTGAAGGAGCTGTTTCTCTGCTTTTGACCTTGACTCTCTACTGACTTACATGTCATTTGGTGGGTTTACTGTACTCTCTCCTTAATTTCAGATAAAAAAATGTTGTCTTGTAAAATTTTTAATACATTTCTCAAAATTTTTTATAATCATCAAACAATTATCAACCTTGAGGCGAATGTATGAGGGAGGTTTCCGGATGAAATGATGAGGTGAAAATTTCTTTTAAATAGTTGTTCATTTTGCTTTTACAGTTTCAGCAGTGAAAAACAATTTTGAGTCATGGCTGTGTGCTCATTAATTCATAAGAGGAGTTTATATGTATGCGTCTTCATGAGAAAACATGATATCAGTATTAGGAGACATCCATGCATAATATTTAAAAACTTAATAAATGAAAAAATTATTTCATAACTAGCAATTCTCAGAAATTATTCAATTCCTCTGTTTATAAACCATAAAATGTAAATGTTCCATTGAAGTGTAAATGTTAATCAGTTTCCAGTTTGGTGATTGTGGACTGTGACAAGCAATTATTTTCTTGGGACCAGAAGGAGACCATTTTCTGCTTATGGCTGAAACATGTGACTAGGGCAATATGGAAAACAGAATTTTAAGATAAACCTCAGGATCCTGTCCCTGGAATATATATCCTACTTTTGACTGTAAATGGGGGCCGTGATTATGATACTATAGTCATTCTGATCATTGTTACCTAAGACATTATCTCAGGTAACCACAGAGAGCTATTTTTCAGCTGGTTTTGGGGAAGCAAGCTGCCATGTGCGAGACCACATGGCAAGGGCCTATTGGGGACCAACAGGAGCTGAGAGCATTCTCTGGACAACAAGGAAAAAGAAAATGGTGATCTCAGCCCTATAGCCAGAAGGAATTGAATCCTGTCAACAATTATGTGAGCCGGAACAAAAACCCCAAGCTCTAGAAGAAAAGATAGCCCCCTTGACATCTGAAGTTTAACCGCGTGAGACCTTGAATGAAGAAGGAGCTAAAATGTGCTAGACTTCTGAGGCATAGAAACTGTGAGACAATAAGTAAATACTTTTTAAATCTGCAAAGTGTGGTAATTTGTTACTCAACCATAGAAAATTGGTACATCTCATCTAGTAACTGGAAAACATAGGTTTATAAGGAGAAAAAGTTTTTTTTCACAATGTTTTTATTTATTCAGTGAACAAACAGTTTAAGACTAGGTATCTTCTCAGATAAGTTGATGAATAAATGCACAATTCTACTACAGGGAAGGTGAAGGAAGGATTGTATTTTAAAGTCTGCCATCATAAATGTGTATTAGCGTAATATATAGCACAGCAAAATTATTTTTACACATTTTAATATAATTTGTAAAGGCTCATTGACCAAAATATTTTTAACTGGATGCTGCAATTAAAATAATTTGCAGATTTTGCTTGATTTAAAGCTACACTAATGCAAGGTCATTAATTCTTGTAATTATGCTCAATGCCATCTTTTATTGCAAGAGAGAATACATATAGCACATGATTGTATGCAATTATTATTTAAATTACTATAAAGAACATTTCACCAATGAAATACTGATGTTTTATATTGCTTATATGAAGAATTGGGTAACAAAAATAATTTGCAACATGAGATAAATCCAGAAGTTATAAATATTAAATATTTCTGGATTTAAATGTTTTGTTTAAATTTAAAACAAAATTTGCCCTTTTTATATATAATCCTAGAAGGAACAGACTCAGGTTTTATCAGTGATAACATTGATAAAGTTATTACATCAACTAGAAAGAAAGAAGAGAATTGTACAGCTGAAGAAAGAGCCAAAATATACATTTAGAACTAGATAGCCACATATTCTGAGAAAAAGTTTCATTCAATTTGCTTTACGTAGCTAATAGCTAACAATAATGCTAATACATGCATGAAAATACTTCTTTCTGAAATTGGGCACATTGTTCACATAACTTATGAAAGGGGTTCCCCATTCCTCCAATAGATTTCCAAAAAAGGAAAGATATAACAATACTTAGGCAAGTACTTTTTTCATTATGTAAGAATTTAATGCAAAGCCACAGTTGTAAGAGAAGTGTAAGTGCTAATAAAATATAAGAAATACTTTGATACATACTTTCTGTTTAACAAACATGCCGTTTCTCAAAGCATGCTTCTAGCCATCCTCTTACTATATATAAAATTTGTGCTGCTTTGTTTGTTTGTTTGTTTGTTTGAGATGGAGTCTCCCTCTGTCATCCAGGATGGAATCTGTGGCACCATCTCAGCTCACTGCAACCTACGCCTCCAGGTTCAAGTGGTTCTTGTGCCTTAGCCTCCTGAGGATGGGGGCTACAGGCGCCTGCCACCACACCTGGCTGATTTTTGTATTTTTAATAGAGATGGGAGTTCACCATTTGGCCAGGTTGGTGTGAAACTCCTGGCCTCAAGTGATCTTCCTGCCTTGACTTCCCAAAGTGCTGTCGTTAAAGACATGAGCCACCACACCCAGCCTATAGTGCTTTTTTACAAAAAATAAATTTACTGTCTAAGGTTGTGTCCTTATGCATATACTTGAACTTAATATGAATGGATAATAATACATTTTATTAAAAAAATTCCACCAAAGTTGGTAAAATAACAAGGAATAAAAGCAAGTGGGAATTAGGTAAAATATTTAGCAAAAGTTATAACTGACTAAGGATCCTTTCCACAGCAGCATTCTGCCTGTCTCTAGAGCAATGAGGTCAGATCCTTGAAGCTCCACCTTTCTATCTTGGATAGAGTTGTGCTATTCAGTCAAAGTTTGCCTCTCTCTCTGCTTCATCAGCTTTTCATTTATTTACAATTGATTAACTAGGGGGAAAATAATTTCTTTATCAAGGGCAATAAGTTAAATTAGGTGACTGCCAAGCTTGTTTGGGTTGGGTAGTGCATTGCTACTCTGTTTTGAAGATAACTATTCATGATTCAATCTTGGGTTTTAACTTTCAGCTTACCTTTTAAAATACAACCATATTTTCAAGTTCATTGAAGTAGGCAAGAGGAAAGATCATCACAATGTCACCATCCATGTTACCTATAAATATAATAAAACTTTTATTAATTTCCTCTATAAGTATTATCTAGGTGTAGACAATTGGCAAAATAGTTATATTGACATAAAGTCATGATTCTTGTCTTTGAGACATAATATAGTGTATGAATTAGTAAAATGTGTCCTCTGAGCCAAATCCAGCACAGTGCCTGTTTTTATAAATAATGTTATTGGAACACATCCATATTCAATCAGTGACACATCCATGGCTGCTTTTATGCTACCATGACAAGTTTAGTAGCTAGGACAGAGATCACAATGCCTGCGAAGCCTAACAGATTTACTAACCGACCCTTTACAGAAAAAGTTTTCTGACCCCTGACAAAGAAGAAAAGAAGGGCCAAGTCAACAGCCAATATTAAAATGATGTAATGTATTTGTATTTGTTGGGGGTCTAACTTTTTCACACAACTATTATAATTCTCTAAATTATCTTCCAATAAACCACTGATACTTGAATTCCCATCTCTTTGTTTTGATTTTGGATAAATCAGTACAAAGACAAGTGGTACTAGAAGTGGATTCCTAGAAGGCAGAGTCTCATAATGGGTTTCTAGTACGGAATCGTCCTCTGGCTATTTATGGTGATAAGCAAAGGAGTGAGAATTCTTAGCATAACAAAACATGCGAAGTCCTAAGCCCTCCACATGTTGTGAATGTGGATGGAGTTTCACACTGGGCTATACAAACAGCTTAGTGCTGAGCAGTACTGTAAAAATGGCAATTATAAGTATTATTGGTGTTGAGGAGATAATATGAAGCCTTTAGTTCAAAGCAGTGAAATAATAGGAAAAAAAGGGTGCCCCGCACGGTGGCTCACGCCTGTAATCCCAGCACTTTGGGAGGCCGAGGCAGGTCGATCAGGACGTCAAGCGATCGAGACCATCCTGACCAACATGGTGAAACCCCGTCTCTACTAAAAATGCAAGAATTAGCCAGGCATGATTGTGTGTCCCTTTAATACCAGCTTCTCAGAAGGCCGAGGCAGAGGAATCGTTTGAAACCGGGAGGCAGAGGTTGTAGTGAGCCGAGATCATGCCATTGCACTACAGCCTGGCAACAGAGCGAGGCTCGGTCCCCGCCCCCCCAAAAAGGACAGACGTAGGTAAGCCAAGTATCAAGTCAGAGAATGCTGACACTCTGTTGAAAGAGAGCTTCATCTTACAAATCAGCCCCTTATAAAAATAAGTAAATCCTTAGCCTTGAGGGATATATTGAAGCAGGAAATTCCCCTGATTTCTTGGCAGGTGGGAACTGGAGTGCAGGCACTGGAGCCATCCAGCTGCTTCAGCATGGGCAGGGGCAAACTCCGCTCACTGGAAAAGTTGCGCTCAGCCCCTCGCAGGAAGGAGCAGGCAGGTGGGTGCTTTTGGGGCCAGCGGGAGCAAAACTCTGTGTGAGCCCCATGGAAGCATCTAGTGGGGACTAACCCTGATCCCCAAAGCCCCAGACAGCATGTGTTACAGTGCCAGGGACCTGGTGGGAGGAAACTGAATCATAGGGGAGGCTTTTCCCCATGCTGTTCTCGCGATCCTGAGTGAGTCTCACGAGATCTGATTTTATAAAGGGTAGTTTCCCTGCACAGGCTGCCGCCTGCCGCCATGTTACCATTCTTTGCTCCCCCTTCACCTTCTTCTGCTATGAGGCCTCCCCAGCCACGTGGAACCGTGAGTCCATTAAACCTCTTTTTCTTTATAAATTACCCAGTTCCAGATTTGTTGTTATTAGCAGCTTGAGAATGAACTAATACAATAACTTTCTCAGTGAGCCTCTTACTTGTTGTACTGGAGCGAGCATAGAAAGTCAACACCCAGACAAAAGTATGCCAAATTGCAGGGTCTCTATTGCCATCGGCCACGGAGGACTCAAGTCTCTCCAACCTGTGGTCCCGAAAGGAGGGTGTCAAGACCTTTTATACCCATAAACCACCTCGGGGGTGAGGGGCGGGGGGGGGGGGGGGGGGGGGAGGGGCTTTAGACCTTCCAAGGGCCAGTGGACTTTGGACATTCAGTAAATCACCTCCTGGGCGGAGATGAGGGTGAGGGGCTTCCGACATTCGGATTGTTGCTTAAGTGGTTCACTCACAGAAGTCAAGATAAGCGTTAGTTTACACGTTGCCTGGGTACGGTGGAAATTATAGACCTTAGTTACTTATTATAAGTCGAGGGGCCAAGATGGCATGGTTTTGGGCTGCTTGCCTGTCACATCAGGTTTACAGAGAGCAGTTTCAACAGAAAGCCAAGGTATGGTTGAGGTATGCAGTTTTATAGGGCTTTTACCATGTCACATACTCAGTTGTAAAACTACCTCCTTTGTTCTGAAGATACAAAGATAGGATAATATTTACTATTCCTGGCATAAGACAAGTGAAAAAATACAGATGGCCTAATAGTCTCTATCTGCCTAGAAAATTCTCTGTTGTTTTAATGGAATTGAATTTGATATTGCATTCTGGTGCCTATTCCTTTCACAATATCCTTAAATAAAGTCTTTTCTCTGTGCAATTGTTGTTTTGACAAATCTTAGAAAACTTAATAGTTAACAGTAAATTAGGTGGAGATGCTGGAACATCTGAGACAAAATATTGAGGGTGGGTTTTAAAGGCTACATAACTACACTAAAATGGATTATGTAAGAACAGAGAATCTACCATTTAACTATGTCCCTGCAGAGAGCTTAGGAGAGAGTCCCTTCACTAAAGTTATAAGATATATGTCATGCCACAACCATCCAAATTTCAGATAAAGCAGGAGAGGTAAATCACCCCCAAAACTCAGTCTACTGTCAACAAAGGTGCAGAAAATATACATTGGCTATGAAATACAATTGATGTTCATCACATATAATCCTAATTTATTTTACCTTGCCTTTTGTGTATTCCATTAGCGTCTATTTAAATATTTCACATTGAAAGAAGCTATGAATAAAAACGTAAAATTAATTTTATTTTTCATATTTATAATCTGTTTACTTCTAAATAGGATATTGCTACTTAATATATATTTTTTACAAGATGCAGCTGGGCGTGGTGGCTCATGCCTGTAATCCCAGCACTTTAGGAGGCCAAGATGGGTGGATCAGGAGGTCAGGAGGTCCAGACCATCCTGGCCAACATGGTGAAACCCTGTCTCTACTAAAATACAAAAAATTAGCCATCCATGGTGGTGCACACTTGTAGTCCCAGCTACTCAGGAGGCTGAGGCAGGGGAATCGACTGAACCCAGGGGGCAGAGATTGCAGTGAGCTGAGATCACACCACTGCACTTCAGACTGGCTACAGAGTGAGACTCCATCTCAAAAAAAAAAAAAAAAAAAAAAAAAGCAAACACAAATATCATTAAATTGTTTAAAAATTTAAGGACAAAATTAAAATGCATGGAATGAAAAAGGTACCTATGCCAGAGATAAAGTTTCTACTTAAAATTAGTTGTGAGTACACTAATGGACAACAAAAAAGGGATTAAAATTGGATATGTTGCTCTTGTTATTCAAAGTAGGAAGCCCATTCTTTTCTGTGGATCAGTGTCTTAGTTTTCTATCACTATTGTAGCAAATAGTCACAAATTTCATTGCATAGAGCAACACAAACATATTTTCTTAAAATTCTGTAGGCCAGAAGTCTTGGTGGGCTAAACTGGTTCCCGTTTTCAAAATCTCACAGAACTAAAATCAAGGCATCAGTTGGCCTGGGCTCTTATTTCAAATCTTAGAGAATCTTCATCCAAAATCATTCATTATTGGCAAAATTCAGTTTCTTGCAAGCTTTCTGGCAAAAGTTCCTGTGGTATCCTAGCTGGCAATTGGCTTGGAGACCTAGCTGCTTTAGACCACCTGCATTCCTGACCTAGCTGCTTTAGACCAGCTGACCATCCTTTCATTCTTCAAATAAGCAAGGAACGTTAAGTTATTGAGCTTTAAGTGTCTCTTACATCTCTTTTACCAAATTTCTTCTGCTCCAGCTGGAGATAACTCTCAGCTTTTAAAGGTTCCTATGACTAGATTGGTCCTACTCATGAATTTCAAATTAATCTTTTAATTTTCAGATCTTCAACCTTAATTACATCTGCAAAATTCCTCTGTTCAATAAATACTATGTATTCACAGGTTCCAGGAATTAGGGAGTAGATATCTTTTAGGGGACATTCTGCCTACCACAGGGAGAAACTTAGAATGTCAGGTTCACCTATTACTGAAATATTACCAAACACTCAAGCACATCCTTTTCTAATATGACTTAAGTGGGATCATGGTAATAAACGTAATAATAATATTAAGCAATAATGTCCTTAATACTCCTGAAATTATTTGGGTGTACTTCATTTTCTTTGGCAGTTGTAACTTCCCAAGCAATCTGGTTTCATAATACTAAAATGTTTTAACCAGACAAGGGTAGTGTAGTTGCTTCTAGAAGTAGATTGTCTCAAGATGTGTTGATATTGTACATTCTGTAAACAATGGTTCTGAGATAATCTTTTCTTACTTTTGATAGAGGCTAAAATTAGGTAGTTTTTTTTTTTTAAATATTTAATTAGGGCCTGGAATTCTGGTAATTCTATATTATCGATTGAGAAATTTGTTCACTTTGCAATTAAACAGAAGATGAGCTTGAGCACCAATTGCTTTTCTCTTCTTTGGCACTAAGATTTATTTGGTAGGTAAAGTCCCTCAAATATCAGGTGAACTCAAAAAGATGTCTTTTTTATTTAAATTGGTTTCATAAATTCATGTATATCAAGTGCTTGAAAATTAGCTAATATTTGTTTTAATATGATGAAGGTACCTCATTTTCATTCTTTCTAAATGTACTTCAGTTGCTGAGAGAATTTTAGTATGCTGAGTGATAGTTCTGGCCTTTTGGCAAATCACACATATCCTGAATGTAATGATAATCCCTACCCAGCAGGTATTTCTAACTGAATACAAACAAAATTAACTGTGTGCAAATGTTCACATAATTATGGTTTGACTGTATGTGAGATAAGACACTTTATTTTCTTTATTGTCAATAGGCAGGTTGCAGACTAATTTAGTGATTTCAAAGACAGAAACAACTTAATTTTTTAAGCATAAAAAAACTAAATCAATGTTTGCGGCAACTAAACAACTCAATCAATATTTTGAGTTACACATTTTAAAAGAAAATCTTTACTTTTATATTCTTATTCTCTTTTATGCAATAATAACAGGTTTGGAAATATTGTTTCCTCATCTTAAATATACACAATAATGCATATTTTGGTAGTCTGTTCATCTTAAAAATAATAAAAGAACCCAGTATTTATTTTGAAGACATTGCATATGCATATAGTTATGTAAATATTATGTAAATATGTATTCTTTTTCAATATTTTCAGATATTCTAAATCTCATGACTCATAGAATGAAATTGAAAATAAAAGCTGTTGACCAATATGACTTGTTATTTCTATTTGCAAATTTGTAAATGGGAAGACCTCTCAAATACTTATCAGCTCCAATAATAAATAAATACAGAATATTGAGCTTGTGTTGCTCCATGTCCAACCCCCCACAAGCTGCCATCTGTTACTCATAGCTTGTGGTTTCTAGCATAAGGTCTCTATAAACTAGAAGCTTGTGTTTTATAAAATAAATGGTGGAAAGAAACCAAAAACGCTAATTCAAACAACTTAGAGTCTCATCTCCACCACTGACAAATGGGCTTCCTTTTTCCCTTTTCTCAAAGCAAATAACAAAGTATCCTCCAGAGGCTTGTGCTAAATGCTGCTTCTGGTCACATATTGCTTGTTGTGTAAGCAGCAGCTGCAATGGAGTGACAACTTTATTTGCAGATGTTATTTTATGTTCTAAAGTATTCCTTTCTTATTAATTTGTGCTAAGTCAAATTTGCACTGAAATACAGACATTTCATGTTTTTATTAATACTAAATTAAAACTTTATTGAATAAAGAACGTTCTCCAGAACATATGCTCTGATGATGGACTAGGGCTCTATTATATGCAATGAAGCTGAACTTGACAGTAGTTTAACATGAAATGTCAAACAAATTAGTGTTTTTCATTGTACAAAACTGTTTATGTAGCTGACATGCAAGAAGAAAAGTGTCATACTCAGCATTTCACTAATTGTCTGTGATGAGTTTTAAAAATGGCATTTGGAGAAACTGGTAGACGTCTTCAGCATATAGTTCAAATAAATTAGTTATATGTGTACCACTGGATCCTCTTTCAGCCTCTCTTGCATTCCAGATAAAATCTTAGTGCAAACATCAAAGTTGCTGGTCACCCCAGAAGACTGTCAAACTCATAATAGAAGTTCTGAATTACTGTGTATTAAGTAGGGCAAACCCAAGAATACCAGTTACTGCAAAATTCATTTAGGCACATTTAATAGTCCACTCTAAGCATTTTTTTCTGTCTCTCACAATAATGACTAAAGCCTGTTTAAAGTACTAAAATTCTATCATTCAAGTATCAATGGTTACATTTCATAAAAAGAAAATCATTCCTTTCAGTAATAGCATAATTGCTATATCCTAAAAAAAAGAGAGAAAGAATTATAATTAAGAAAACCAGTATCCATATAGGATACATAGGGAAAACATTTTAGGAAAGGAAATGTGCTTTATTTGTCACAGCAGGAATTATATAAGGTAAACACCATATTGGCCCACACCACAAAAATCCATGAGAAAGGTTCAAATTTGAACACTGTATGTGCATTATTTTCTTTTTTTTCCCCCATTTATTTATTTTATTGCATTTTAGGTTTTGGGGTACATGTGAAGAACATGCAAAATTGTTGCATAGGTACACACGTGGCAGTGTGATTTGCTGCCTTCCTCCCCATCACCTACATCTGGCATTTCTCCCCTTGCTATCTCTCCCCAGCTCCCCACCCCCCATCATCCCTCCCCTATTTCCCCCCAACTGACCCAAATGTGTAGTGCTCCCCTCCCTGTGTCCATGTGTTCTCATTTTTCAACACCCCAAATGGGACCTAATTAAATTCCACAGCTTCTGCACAGCAAAAGAAACAGTCATTAGAGTGAATCGGCAATCAACAGAATGGGAAAAAAATTTTGCAGTTTACCCATCTGACAAAGGGCTGATATCCAGAATGTGCATTATTTTCAAATCTGATTGTGACTTGATACTGTATCTGCTTGTAACAATACATGACAAAACATACTCTTCCACACACATACACATACAAGTGATTTCTAAACATTAAGCATGGCTTGATTCCCTGACTCTAGCTCAAAAAAAAAATGTTAAGTGACATCCCAACTGTCTTAAAAATGTTTACAGAAACCATTAAATGAATGTGAGTAGTGGCTGAGGAATGATGAAAAAGTGATGGTAATGATATGGTGCAAGTGGATGGAAAAAGAAGGTAGGTGCAACACTGACATTGGCAAATACATGGAAAATCTTATTCTGTGGGCCTTGTCTGAATTTTAAACTGATACCACGAATAAAAAATATAGTAGCACAAGTCCATTGACACCTGGAGGGTCGGGCCTAGAAAGCTTACCTTCAAAGTACAAATTTTAACAATGGAATGTTTTAGCAGGTACTTTAGGACAGTCCTCTTTCTCTTGTTGAAAAGACCTAAGATGTTCAGGAAGTATTTATTCCTGGCCAAAATTATTTCGGTTTCTTGGTAAAACAAAAATATTTAGTCACAATTACCACCCACTCATTCACATACACAGAACCATTCTTATGGGTGTTTGCTGGGAGAAAAAGCCCTTATCTATGTATCACCTAATGGAACTCTTATTTATAGTCTAAGTTATTTGAGTCCACTACTTTAAATACCAACATGTACCTCTCTTATCCCCTCCCCCTCCACCTAGCTACCCCAGACAACCTCAATGAACCTAGGTATTCTAATGTTTTTGTGTTTTCTAAGCTTCATGAATAAGGCTGTTGCATACCACCTCCACTGGATCAAAATTAACACCTGGTGCACTTTCTACAGCACCTTTTTTCTTCTCCACAATTGAGTGGAATCTTGATGCTTTTAAGCCTGTATCTAGATCTCCAGATCATCAAGCCGAAGTTTGCTGCTGTCATGACTGGTGGCTCTACTTGAAGGTTGCTGGTTCACAATGGCTAGTGGCTGTAGTTTGTGTACAGCAGCTAGTTTTTTTAGAATTCTCATTATCATCAGGGAAATCAAAAGGCTGTGCATGGGAGTTAGAGATGGTGCTTCCCACCTGCCCCATTTGGTTTTGTTCTGCACTGTAATTAGCCCAGTTTTGCTCACTTGCTTGCTTGTTGTAATTGCGGCAAGAATGGTTTCTGTGGCCAGCAACTAGCTTGGACATAGGAGTAGACGTGGGTGAGAGGGGAGCGGTTGGTGAGGAGCAGCCACTGAAATAAAAATATTTTGGAGACCCACAGTTTTTGGCAGGGCTCAGTGAGCCAGTGGTGGCATGGTAAGGGTCACTGTTTCCCTTAAGCTGATCCTTAATGCCCTTCAGAAAACATAGAAGAGTTCAATGATATTCAAGGCAACAGACACCAAGGACACCACCAGCATGAAGATGGTGAAGATGGTTTTCTCTGTGAGGCAAGAGAGGAAGCAGTCCACCTGATGTGGGCAGGGATCTCTTTTGAAGTGTAAATGGCACTCAAGCTGAATCCACAGATGTACCACTGGATCAGCAAGAAAGCCACCTGGAAGATAGACTTGAAGAGGATACTGATGATGTAGGTTCGCAGCAACCCTCCTTGCATTTTCACCTTGCCATGGTCTTCAATACCATAGTTGAACTTCTTGATCAGTCTGCTTCAAGTGCATGTCCACATTGACATCATCAGTTTGGGCAGCCTTGAGTTCCTCCTCTTTCTTGTTCAGTTTCTCTTCCTTTCATGTCACATGGGACACATGAGTCAGGTACAAGATTGTGTGTACAGACACAAATATGATCTGCAGGACCCAGAAGCGTACATGAGAGATTGGGAAAGACTTGTCATAGCAGACATTTAGTATTTTTAAGAATATTGAGGTGTGGAAGCAGGATATTTATCACAATTATTTTTATTAATAAAATAATAGTATTTATTTTAGTTCTTGCCTATAACTTTTTAAAAGTATCATGGAAGTATGAGTAAAGTTAAAAATTTGGGTAACCATTTTCAGAAATTAAACTATATTTAGGTACATGGAAACCAAAATTTGAACTTAAAGTGAAAGATATCATTTGGATTATCTAGTTTTGATATGAAGAAAGCGAGCTGATCCAGGCTGCCATTTACTTCAGCTACTCTTTGTAGGTCTCAGGCTCACATTCAAAAGTGTCCTTCACAACTACTGTGTACAATTGTCTCATTTAACCATGCATAAAGAGGGCTATAAAAGCACAAGATTTAATAAATCAGTATACCGAGTCCTATGTTGCAGTGAACTGCATATAATAAATGAGTTGAAATATGCAATGCACACATGAGGATATATAGAATATACATAAAACGTGTAACATATATATATACATACATATATATGTTATTACAGCAATATTTGGGGCTGTCTTCCAATTGGTTTTCCCTTATACATTTGAGGAACTCTTTAGTCAGCATGTGGCTCTCTCATAAAGTCTCCCTGTCTTATTTTACCCACCGCTCTCTTTTGCATTCTCACCTGGCCCAGAGCCTGTGCTCATCCTGTAAGTAATTCTTTCATTCATGCATCCTTTATCCCAGAGCTTTTTTTTTTTTTTTTTATTGTGCAGAGTTTTCACACTACCCACAATTTCTAGAATGTTCTCTACAAAGCATGACGGATTCATGTCTGTTTATCTTGATCTAGCAGTTTCTTTTTCTATGGCACTGAATAAACTTTAAAAAATATGATTCCATTTTTCTAAAGATGGTAAAAGTGGCATTTTCTTTAGCATTTTTTCCTGATGGATATTATGTATAAATCTCTCTGATTTTACATGGCAAAAATAAGGATACGTTAAAAATTACCTGAGAACATCATGAATTTATGACTTGTGGGCTGAAGTTTTATTGCAATATCTCCACATTTCAATATTTAACTATTTCTGGGCCACGTAAAGTATGAGGACAAGTACTTCTGATATATTTGCTGTGTCGTAGGGGAAAAACAGATCTCACCATTTCCTTATAATTTCCCCAAAATTTTAGTTTATGAAAAACTTTTAATATATTTAATGTTCCCCAGATTAGTAAGCATATTCTAACTAAAGATGTGTGTGTGTATGTGTATATGTATACACCTATATATACCTATATATATTTGTATATATATGCCTTTAGTTAAGAGTGTGTATGTGTACACACACGTATATGTATATATACTTACTATATATGTAATAAGTACATTAGTAAGTGTATTCTAACTAAAGGTGTTTATACATATATATCTACATAAATATATATCCTGCTTCTTTATATATACACATAAATATATGTACATATATATCTACATAATGTATGTGTATATATACATATATGCTCATACGTATCTACATAATATATATGTTCATATATCTACATAATATGTATATGTATGTACATGTATGTTCATATATACCTACATAAATATATATATTCTGCTTATTTATATACATATAAATAAACATATATAGATATGAAAAATACAGATCTTTACTTAGAATATACTTGCTAATAGACCTAATATATATATATGCCAATTATATATAGTAAGTATATTTTTAAGTATATACATAGATATGTATATATGTGTACATATATGGGTGTTGTGTATATGTTTGTGTATGTGTGTATATGGCATATGCACACACACTCACACAACACAGTATATATGTACATACAGCCTATTAGAATATACTTACTAATCTGTGTAAGAGTTACTAAGATTACTTACCTTACCTTTAGTTAGTAGAATATACTTAGGAATCTGGTTAAAAGTGTATGTTGAGTACTCACACACACACAAACACACTATTATGTACTCTCTCTCTCTCTCTCTCTCTCTCTCTATATATATATATATATATATATATAATTATATTCAATTGAACTTAACAAATCAAATGACTGAATGTGCCCTATCTGCCAGGTATTTGATAATATAAGTGGGAATGAATATAAGGAAACATATACGTTCAATCTCAGAAAGTCCATTTTAGTTGAAAAGTAAAAATGTAGCCACATAAACATGTTACATGTTGATGGGTTATATTATGGTGGTGTTTTCTAGGTGCTGTAGAAATAATTCCCTAGTTGTGGAATTAGAAGCTATTAATTTTATCTTAGGGGTTGAGGATACTATTAGTACTAGCTTTTGAAGAACAACTAGGGAATTTCCAGCTGAATATGACAAGGATGATGCAAGTAATAGAAATAGTATTGTCAGAGAGCTTTACAAATGTAAAGTTCCTGTGTTCCAGTAATGTGTTCATACAAGAACAGAAAAACTATTGTGGATTCAAATTTGAAACTGTTTGTAAGCCTGAACAAATAATTTTAAGCAGAGGCATTCACTATGTCATTTATTTTATAAAGAATCTTTGGGATCTTGAATTGCAGAATGGGTAGTTTGTATAAGAAAAGCGTTTTAACAATTCAACATAGGGATAATTAAGAGTCGAAGTAGGGTACAAAGTATAGGGGGAAGATAGATATGTAAGTACGTATCTGTACTGACGTGCATACCTGCATGTTTCATAAGATTTAAAGATTATTTGGATGTTGGAACACAACACATTGGCACTTGCATACATAAAAAGCAGAGCTTTATGTTACTTTCAACTCCAAAGGAGAAAAGACTGCCAGGCAGGGTTACACAAGGTGGTTCACCCAGAGACAGGATAACTGCAGGATGGAGCTGTAAGAGGCAGGTAATGAATGGTAAGTGGGGAGAGATGAGTAAGGTTTGGTATCTGGCTTTGGGGAATTCAGGGCCATGTTTAGTGGCTGAGCATGTTAGAACCTGATAAAGGAGTTGGTTGAGGTGGTCGTCCTCCGGCCAGTTGGAGATTCGAGTTGAAAAATGGTAGAGTAAGAAGGAATTCCTCTGGCTTGATTGACTTGAACTGCCATATAGGAATTTTCCAGCCTGCAGACTTGAATTGAAACATTGACTCTTTTGGAGTGGAGCTTTCTTGTCTTTAGATTAGAGCTTGCTTCATCTGCTCTCCTGAGTTTCCAGCTTGCTGACTGCCCATCTTGGGACTTCTCTGTCTCCCTCTCTCTTATAGTATATAAAAAATTTGTTATTAAATTTTACACACACATACACACTCACACACACACACACACACACACACACACAGATACACTACAGGAATCTGTTGGTTCTGTTTTTCTGAAGAATCCTATTGCAGGGCCACATGAAGAAGTACTAGATTTTGGCAGAAGGAGAAGTAAGGAAAAAGTATAGAAATAATATTTAGGAAGAGCCGTTGCTTAATAAAAGATAACCATCTATTCAAATATTTTCTTTTATTTCTGACTCCATCACTGCAGGAAATCTAGCATGCTGAATTTCACAAGACAATGTGCTTTTGTTTGCTGTGGAGAAATATGTAACCTTTCACAGGCTTTCTCCATTTTAGCATACATAGAGATAGTTTTGGAAATTTAAGAACAAGGGTGTACCTAAGTATTAAAAATACATACAACTTTTTCTTTAGTTACTCTGGATACTTTTTATTGTCAAGTTTTATGTAAAATAATCCTTCCTTTTTTTTTTCTTTTTGTTTAGCTTCCTCTTTAGTTTTCCTACTGCTATAGCACAGAATAGAGAACTTACAGAAAATACATTGATTGGTTATACAATTAATTTTCCAGGAGTTATGAGTATTATAATCATCATAGCCTTGGGCTCAAAATAAAAAATAAATATTTTAATTCTTAAATATATTTTTGTAAGGAATCAGTGGCTATGATTAATTTAATAGTATTCCTTTAATTATAATAATGTTTTGTTACAAAGCTTACATGTCATTTCTTTAAGCCAGTTCTTTTTTATATTATTCATATTAGAACATTTTAAGTCAATAATCTCATTTGCTAATATTGGTTTATTTCTAATAGCATCCATCATCATCATCTAACAGACTGTTTAACAGTCTGTGGGAGTGTTGCAAATTTATGAGTTTTTATTATGAAGGCTCCTTTTGGCAACAGATAATTTTTTGTTAACTATCATCAGAAAAGATATAGGCTTTCTTCATTCAAGAACAATTTCTGTTTTGATGAAAAATAATGTGTCATATGGATTACATTTATTTTATATGATATAACTATTAGGGGTGAGGTTTTTAGAGATTCATATAATAAGTTTGCTATTCACTGATTTTTATACAGCAATGTGTGTTATCTTGTGTGTGTGTTTGTGTGTGTGTATATTCATTTCCATGGATACTTGTCCTATGGTTGTAAAACTATTAATATCAAAATGCGTAAGTTGAATTTTAAGAAATGAAGAAAGTGCAATTGTAGTAGGAATTAATTTTGTTCACTGTGTATTCAAATGTCAGCTTGCTGAATTCTGAAAATATAATAGAATTACCCTTCCTGACTCAGATGCCTGGGATTGCAGACATATGATTAGTTCTGACAAATTGTAAGTGCATAAAACATCTCACTTACAGGAAAGAACATTTATTTAATAAGAAGAGCTTCAAGAACATTCTTTACTTATGCCACAACATCTGGCAAAATTTGTGATGTAGTTAGTAAACAAGCCTAGATACCTAATGATTGCAGTGAGCAGAGGGGCCACCTCCCATACACAAACTTAGAACTGGCATGTTCCTTGAGCAAGTAATAAACTTTTATTGTATCAAAACATTGTTATTAGGTGATCATTACAGAATAATCTCTCTTATCCTGATTTACATAACAAAATTAGCTTTTTTCACATGCATGTAATAATACACATCATCAATACAATTTGCTTTGAAAAGCATAGTTCAAGTTTCAATCTGATACTTGAAATAACAATTTAACACTTTTTTTTGCCTAATTAAATATAACTTGCTTTGTTATTGTCAGTGAGGATAATGCTTTTTAATTGCTATATTTTTCAAAATACAAAGCAAGAAATAATTCAATGATTCTGTAATTAGTTTAGGAAATATGTTGAAGAAACCTAAGGGGGCCAGGCACAATGGCTCATTCCTGTATTCCCAGCACTTTGGGAGCCTGTGATGGGTAGATTGCTTGAGCTCAGGAGTTCGAGACCAGCCTGGGGAACAAGGCAAAACCCCTTCTCTATAAAAAACACAATAATAATAATAATAATAAATAATAGTATGGGTGTAGTGTGGCATGCACCTATAGTCCCAGCTGTGTGGGAGGCTGAAGTGGAAGAATCCAGGCCCAGGAGATTGAGGATGCAGTGAGCCATGTTCCTGCCAGTGCATTTCAGCCTGGGTGACAGAGTGAGCCCCTGTCTCAAAACATAAAAAATAAAAAATTAAGGATTACATGAAATAGGATACTGTTATTATAAAATGTAACAAAGAAAATAAATCGATGAGGTTGTAATATGCTGATGTTGATAATAACAATTAGGATACCACCAAATTCTATTTATTGAATATTTAAAATGTGCCTGTCACTATACTGAGTGATTTGTGTGTTGTATCTCATTTCATTCTCTTAGCAATCTTGTCATGTACTATTATCTCATCTTTTTTTTTTTTTTAGAAAATAAAGCCAAACTAAGGTTTAGTGAGGTGTTATGGGCTGAATTGTGTCAACCCAAAATTCAGAACTTCCGAATATAATGCTATTTAGAGATAAGGTCTTTCAAGAAATGATTATGTCAAAATAAGTCTGTTAGGGTAGGGTCTTAACTCATATGACTGGTGACCTTCTAGGAAGAGGAGGAGACACCAGGGATGACACACACACAGGAAAAGCTATGTGTGGATACAGTAAGAAGGTGGCCATCTGAAAACCAAGGAGAAATACCTTATGGGAAACCAACTCTGCCTGCACCTTGATCTTGGATTTCCAACCTCCGTAACTGTGAGAAAGCAATTTCTACCGAGTCACATGTCTGTGGTATTTTGTTATGGGAGTCAGATGATAGTTATATTATCTTTATAAAAAGATAAAGATAAATTACTTGAAGTAACAAAAATAGTAAGTGACATAGACAGCATTTACATCAGGAGTGTTTAACGTTAATTTGTACTTGTATCCCAAGTACATATTGCAGTCTTATATTTCTTTGCGGTTGCAACCGTTTTTCTTAGACATTTTCCTGCTTCTGTTACAATTATTGTTCCGTGATAAAATTGCCATAATAGTTTTTCCTCATGTTATAATTACAAGTTAGATCACAAATTTACTCCCAAACATCTGTTGAGAGCACATTGGATGTCTGAATTAAAGTGACTTAAGAAACAGTTTTATGGTATGTGAGCATCTGACGTAGTCTTCCAAATGGTTAAAAATTCCTTTAAAAAAAGGGAACCATGCAGCTTATAACTCAACACAACATAGGTGAGGAATTTCCAAAGTTGATTAAATTTTTATGTACATTTGTATCATTTACCACATTAGTATTCCTATTCCTGGGTAAAACTCTCATCTGGGCTTCAAACTGCTTGGTTGGGATCATCAAATTAAAAATGGCCAAATTAGTACACATTAGTAGTTAGAGTCTTATATTTAGGGTCAATGTCTTAGTTCCTGTCTAATGTTAACAAACTCACAATAATTTATAAGTCTTTGATTGCATAAAATGCCATTAATAGTAAAGCAAATTCTGTAGCTCAAATGATAACTAGAAATATCTTGGATTTACATTCCAATTTTATGTGACAAAAGGCTGCATGGTATAGACTCCAGTTATGTTATCTGTACTTGGCTCATCATTATTAAGTTAAAGTAGAGCTAAAGCAAAACAACAATATCTGAGACACTATTTCTAACAGTGAAAACATAACCTTTCCTTCAAGAGCTGCAGAAACCAACTGTGTATAGTGCAAGCATCTATAACAAAAGTTTACTTTTGTTTAGACATATCTAAACCAATCTAATAAATGCAACAATGTTCTGTAATTGAGACAGATAAAAAATTTAGATAATAGAAATTGTTGAGACTATTGGGTAATTAATTTAGGAACCCTAGCTAGCTTATAAATAAATTTTAACATGCATTATGATTTATGTATTATGTATTATGATTATATGTATTATGATTTATGACTTGATAGAAATTTTTTCTCACAGTTATGGAGATTAGAAATCCAAGATCAAGGTGCAGACAACATTTATTTGTTATGATTTGTCAGTTAAACATATTTACTTTTTGAACTCAAGGTAATTTCTGAGCAGCATCAGAAAGGGGGAAACTTCTTTTGTTCTCTTCCTTTATAATAATTCCTTCCATTATGTTTTCTACCTGTATTTACAAAAAATATATACATCATTCATTGCTTCCTAATGGCTTACAGAAGCAATGGTGAAATTATGACAGGACAAAATTAAGATAACTTTCTCATAATATAAAACTAAGCTCCATTGTGTGTTAGATGTTTTTGTCTGTTTGTTCTTGTCATTTTCTGTCTCTTTTATAAGAGTTTATTCTAGAACAACAATGTTGTGATTTAACATAAATTTGAAACAGAACACTATTTCGAGTTTTCTTTTCTTATTCTGTAAACAGATTTGAAGAGGAATGTATTATTTCATTCTCATGCTGCTAATAAAGATGTATCTGAGTGTGAGTAATTTATTTCAAAAAAAGGTTTCATGAACTCACAGTTCCCCATAGCTGGATGAAGGTGAAGGAAGAACAGAGGCATGTCTTACATGGCAGAAGCCAAGAGAGCCTGTGCAGGGAAACTGCCCTTTATAAAACCATCAATTCTCATGAGATTTAGTCACTATCATGAGAACAACATGGAAAAATCCCACTGCCATGATTCAGTTACCTCCCACCAGAGCCCTCTCATGACACATGGGGATTATGGGAGTTAATAACGCAGGATGAGATTTGGGTAGGGACACAGACAAACCTTATTCAGGAATTGAATACAAAGAGATAATATACTAGTTAGCATACTTCTGTGTGTTTACATAGGCAATATGAACATTTTATTTATATTTTGTATTTAGGTGCTTATCTTTTATTTTTTTTTACCAGTTCCTAAAACATTACATAAGTAATAGAGAAAAGTCATCTCAAAACTATGAAAAAGATTCAAATTTGTTGACATAGAAATGTGTTTCCAAAGACCAATTCACCTTCTTTTTTTTTTTTTTATCTATAACACTCTTATCCATAAATAAATAATTATAAATTGTTGTTATATGAATCTCAAATAGGGACAATTTTTCCCCAGAGTAATATTTGACAATGTATAGAGACAATTTTTATTCCCTATATAAATAGAGGGAGTGGATAAATCTCTAGTGTGTATTAGCCAGAGATAATGCTCAATCTGACAGTGCTCAGGACAGCCCCATATCAAAGAATTATTAGTCCAGTGCTGTTATATATCATGCCATTCATTCTCTGAATCAATTACATTTACCCATATACACATGAATGTTTTGTTGACAGTGGTATGTCAAGATTTAAAGATGTATCAGGCACACAGTAGATACAAATCTTCATGCTATATCCATATGAATGAATCATTAATATTGATATAATTAATAAATTATATGATGAATAAAGCTCTTTAAATACATGTGCTTTTAGGTAAAAATTAACTACTCAATCAATTTTGTAAAATAGTCATCTTAGTGTTTTAGTTTCTGAATTATTAAAAGAAATTGTTTAGAATAATAAATCTCAGCTTTGCTACTACTTCTGGACTAATTTGTTTGCCAGTTCTGAAGTTTCTCAAATTTATGAGTCACACTACATAATTTCTGCCCTTTCGATTGTTCTAATTTTTTTAATTCTATGATCCAAAGGCCTGAATCTTAATGGATTTATCAATAACTCTTTCTAACTCAGAAACTTGTGTGAGAGATATGAAGGACGTATCATGAGATTATTGTGTTGCACTGAACCAGAGCATGATACATGGTAAATGACCGAAAAACGGAGAGCTGTTTTGGGGTCTGATTTATACTGTGCTTATATAACCTATGATTTCTAAGAACAAACTAATGAAATGTACTTTAAGTAATTTATAAATGTAAAATTCATTTTTTTATTTTATAGTTTTAGCTGCAACACAGTAACTGTTATAATTGTAAAAACCTCTTTTTTTTCACATTAGAACCTTACATTTTTAACAATGAAAAGAAATATAGTTACTCCTTTTCATTTCTATCAATATATCATTGTAGTATGTCCTGAATTTGACAGATGAACAATTATCTCTTTTTTTATTAATGGACTTTGCAGGCAGAAAATTAAGGACATCTGAGTAATTATAATAACTTTGTACATTTTAAATTTGTTATATAATGTAACTCTTTCATGACTCATACCTGAAGAAAAGAGAGGATGGAAGACAGAAAAAGTTAAGAAGGAAGGCAGGAAGAAAGGGAAAAAGGAGAAAGACAAACAGGAAGAAAGGAAAGGAAGAAAAGGAAGAAAGTGAAGAGGGAAGAGGGAGGGAGGGAAGGGAGAGGGAAATATTTAATGAGAAATGAGAAGCAATAGTAACAGTTAATTTTTTGAAATCTCAATATTGGTAATATTTAATAAGATGGGAGAGATTGATGTTACCTATTAAGATGCACATTGTTTTCCTCAAGGAACATTAACTTTTGAGCATTTTGCACTGTAGTCCTAAAATGGCTCAAATTCAGCTGTTTCTTGGTGAATCACAACTTTTCATGTGTGTCACTAAATCCACAAGGAAGCAGTTCAGTGCTACTGAACACTCCTGGTAGTTACTAACTCTTCTATGTTCATTGCAGGTAGACAATTAAATAAAATTTTACCAGGCAATTATGAAAGGAGAAAAATGAGAACAAAATGGGGAGCTTTCAATGAAGCTAAAGTTTAAAAGGCATGATCTTTATCTGCTAATATACATTTGCAATTTTATAATATTAAAATAGATGTACATTTTGTAAATCCGCTTTAGTTCTTTGTAGATTCTGGTTATTAGCTATTTGTATGATGGGGACATTACATAAATTTTCTCCCATTTTGTTGGTTGCTGGTTCACGCTAATGATTGTTTCTTTTGCTGTGCGGAAACACTTAAGTTTAATTAGATCCCATTTGTCTATTTTGGCTTTTGTTGCCATTGCTTTTAGTGTTTTAGCCATGAAGCCCTTGCTTATGTCTATGTCCTGAATGGTTTTGCCTAGGTTTTCTTCAGGGGTTTTTATGGTGTTAGGTCTTATATTTAAGTCTTTAATCCATCTGTAGTTAGTTTTAGTGCAAGGTGTCAGGAAGGGGTCCAGTTTCTGCTTTCTGCACATGGCTAGCCAGTTTTCCCAGCACCATTTATTGAACAAAAATTATTTTCCCCATTGCTTGTTTTTGTCTGGTTTGTTAGAGATCAGATGGTTGTAGATGGGTGGCGTTGCCTCCGAGGCCTCTGTTCTGTTCCACTGGTCTATATCTCTGTTTTGGTACCAGTACCATGCTGTTTTGATTACTGTAGTCTTGTATTATAGTTTGAAGTCAGGTAACACGGTGCTTCCAGCTAGCGCTTTTTTTTTTTTTTGCTTAGGATTCTCTTGGCTATTTCGGCTCTTTTTCGGTTCCACATGAACTTTAAGGTGTTTTTTTCCAGTTCTGTGAAGGTCAATGGTAGCTTGATTGGGATAGCATTGAATCTATAAATTACTTTGGGCAGTATGGCCATTTTCATGATATTGATTCTTCCTAACCATGAGTATGGAATGTTTTTCCATCTGATTGTCCTCTCTTATTTCCTTGAGCAGTGGTTTATAGTTCTCCCTGAAGAGGTCCTTTACATCGTTTGTTAATTGTATTCCTAGGTATTTTATTCTGTTAGAAATGCAAATCAAAACTACATTGAGATACCATCTCACACCAGTTAGAATGGCGATCATTAAAATATCTGGAGATAACATGTGCTAGAGAGGATGTGGAGAAATAGAAAGATGAAACACCTTTACACTGTTGGTGGGAATGTAAATTAGTTAAGCCATTGTGGAAGACAGTGTGGTGATTCTTCAAGGACCTAGAAATAGAGATTCCACTTGACCCAACAATCTCATTACTGGGTATATACCCAAAGGATTATAAATTATTCTATTATAAAGACACATGCACACTTATATTCATTACAGCACTGTTTACAGTAGCAAAGACCTGGAAACAACCCAAATGCCCACTAATGATAGACTGGACAAAGAAAATGTGGCACATATACACCATGGAATACTATGCAGTCATAAAAAATAATGAGCTCATGTCCTTTGCAGGGACATAGATGAATCTGGAAACCATCCTTCTCAGTAAACTGACACAAGAACAGAAAAGCAAACACCGCATGTCCTCACTCATAGGTGGTATTGAACAATGGGAACACATGGACACAGGGAGGGGAACATCGCTGACAGGGGTCTATTTGGGGGTATGGTGCCAGGGGAGGGACGGGGTGGTGGAGAATTTGGAGAGGGATAACACTGTGAGAAATGGCTGATGTAGGTGAAGGGGGTATGGAGACAGCAAACCACCATGGCAATTGTGTACCTATGCAACAATCCTGCAAGATCTTCACATGTACCCCATAACTTAAAGTACAATAAATAAATAAATAAATAAATAAAAATAAAATGTAGCCCAGAATGTGATTAGAGCTGAAACTGAGAAACTCTGCTTTGGGGCAAAGGCCTGGTTTCTTTATTGTCTGATATAATAAAGACAATGTTCCTCCATGGTGCAAAGGTCAGGCAGGTTTACTGCCCATTGTGAAAGACTTTATGCTGTTGACTTGTACACTTAAGAGTGGTTAAAATGGTGAATTTTAAATGTATATTTTACTGTAATATTTGAGAAAAAGCTGTGTATCATTGATATTTTATTATTTTGCTGTCCTTTTCAAAACAATATATTGCAAATTTGTCTAGTTCTTGCAAGTCTTTTGAAAAATTACGGTTTGTGATATTCTATTCAGTAGTTTGTCTGGCTATGGTTTGCATTAATAAAATATGCTGGGAACCCAGAGATACTATACTGCACCTCCCTTTTGTCTAAAACGTACCATCTGTAAGTCTTACTATATTTGTATAAGTTTATTTAACAATTTAAGTTTTGAAGATATTAGTCAATTTCATAGTACACAATTTTAATACATTTCAAATGAAAGCAAAAAGAAAAAAATGAATTCTATTAGAATTTTATTCTGCTCATTTATGCAAACTCACAATGTAATTAGTATTCAGTGCATTTTACATGAACTAGGTGGCCAGTATATCATGGATTCAGGTTTCACTTGAACTTTGAGGAGAAAATAAAAAAACTTTATAAATAATAGCATTAAATAATGTTCATAGGAAGTAAAACATTATTAAAGTATTCATAGAATATACATTGGACCTCTCTGAGACATTTATTTCCTATATCACTCTTACTACTCTAATTTCTTACTTTCCTGTTGATTTTTTAAGCTATAAAGTATGCAGTGAGTGACTTCAAGATGGCTAACTAAAGGCACCCAACACTCTCCCCCTCTGTAAAAAACACCAAAACAGTGAGTAGATAATAACAAATCAAATAGAAAGTATAACATAGAAGACTAAAATTCAACAGGGAAGTGACAAGGAACCTCTGAGGCAGGGAAGAAGAAAATGAAGCATCCTGCCAGGCTGACAGCACCTGAGAACCAGGAAAAACCCTCCAGTGCAGAAAATACGGAAGTGAGAAATCCCAGTTGTTCATATTCCCACTGCAGACTACTGCAGTCCTAGCCACAGATCTCCTCAGCCCTCATGGTCCCTGGGACCAGTTTATGGAGGTACCACACTCCTTAAAGAGAGAGTCCACACAGTAACATGGTTCCAGAGAAGGCATGCGTACTGGATCCCACACACTCCCTGAGACACGAACAGTTGCAGCCTGGTGCCCTTTAGAGAGTCCAGGCCCACCAGACTACATCCTGCCATGGTTGCCAAAAGGCCCCTGCATCTCCACATCCCTGGATCCTCATTGACCTCTCCCCATGTCTACCCAGAAGACTGTAGTATCACTTAACTGGCTGGACCAGTGGAGTAAATGAATCCCCAGCAGACTAGCCTGTGCAGTTTTGTATCGCCAAGGGAATTTGTGGTAAAACTCAATATGGAGACTGTCCCTGGGACAAAGGGAGCTGAAGCACATGAAAACAGGCAAGTAAAAGAAAGGCAACTGTATTAGTTCCCTTTCATGCTGTTGATGAAGACATATCTGAAATTGGAGACAAGAAGAGGTTTAATTAGACCTACAGTTCTGCATGGCAGAAGAGACTTCAGAATCATTGCGGGTGGCAAAAGGCACCTCTTACATGGCAGGGACAAGAGAAAAAGGAAGAAACAAAAGAGAAGCCCCTGATAAACCCATCAGATCTTGTGAGACTTATTCACTGTCATGAGAGTAGCATGAGAAAGACCGGCCTCCATGATTAAATTACCTCCCCCTGGGTCCCTCCTACAACACCTGGGGATTCTGTGAGATAAAATTCAAGTTGAGATTTGAATTGGGACACAGCCAAACCATATCAGCAACCAAATTAGAAAAAGAGAAAGACACATTGTCCTTCTTTGCAAACAACATGGTATATATGTTTTATATAATATATGTAATATAGTGTGTGTGTGTGTATATGTATATATATATATATACACACACACACAGAGAGAGAGAGACTCTGCTAAAAATACTGAAATACTCTTAGAACTGATAAACAATGTCAGCTAAATTTTAGTCAACAATGTATACAAAAATGGATAGTGTTTCTATACATCAGTGGTAAACTAACTGAAAGTCAAGAAGACAATTCTATTTACAATAGCTACATAACATAAAATATCCATAAATAAATTTCACCAATATAGTGAGATTTGTCATGCAAGGATAATGACAAAACATTAATAAAGTAATTAAGATGTCACAAACAAACTGAAAAATGTCTAATTCCCATGGGTTGAAAGAATTAGTATTGTTAAAATGACAGTATTATCAATACCATGTTGAATAGGAATGGTGAGAAAGGGCACCCTTGTCTAGTGCCAGTTTTCAAAGGGAATGCTTCCAGTTTTTGCCCCTTCAGTATGATACTGGCTTTGAGTTTGTCATAAATAGCTTCTATTGTTTGGAGAAATGTTCCATAGATACCTAGTTTATTGAGAGTTTTTAGTATAAAGGCTGCTGAATTTTGTTGAAGGCCTTCTCTGCATCTATTGAGATAATGAGGGTTTTTGTCTTTGGTTCTGTTTATGTGATGGATTACGTTTATAGATTTGCGTATGTTGAATCATCCTTTCATCCCTTGGATGAAGCCTACTTGATCAAGATGGATAAGTTTTTGAAGTGCTGTTGCAATCTGTTTGCCAGCATTTTATTGAAGATATTTGCATTGATGTTCATCATGGATATTGGCCTGAAATTGTCTTTTTTAGTTGTACATCTGCCAGATTTTGGTTTCAGGATGATGTTGGTCTCATAAAATAAGTTAGGGAAGATTCCCTCTCTGTGTGTTGTTTGGAATAATTTCGAAGTAATGGTAGTTGCTCCACTTTGTATGTCTGGTAGAATTCGGCTGTGAACCTATCTGGACCTGGAGTTTCTTCGGTTGGTAGGCTATTAATTGCTGCCTTTACTTCAGACCTTGTTATCAGTCTATTCAGGGATTCAACTTCTTCCTGGTTTAGCCATGGGAGGGTGCAAGTGGCGAGGAGTTTATCCATTTCTTCTAGACTTACTGGTTTATGTGCATAGAGTTGTTTCTAGTAATCTCTGATGGTCGTTTGTATTTCTGTGGAATCGCTGTTGTTATCCCCTTTATCATTTTTTATTGCATCTATACAATTCCTCTGTCTTCTTTTTTATTAGTCTGGCTAGTGGTCTGCCTATTTTGTTGACCTTTTCAAAAAACCACCTCCTGGATTTATGGTTTTTTTGAAGGGTTTTTTTGCTTCTCTATCTGCTTCAGTTCTGATCTTAGTTATTTATGGTCTTACTCCTCTAGCTCTTTTAATTTATGGAATTTCTAGTCAGAAAAATCAGGCAAGAAAAAGAAATAAAGTGTATTCAATTAGGAAAAGTGGAAGTCAACTTGTCTCTTTTTGCAGATGACATGATTGTATATTTAAAGACCCCATCGTCTCATCCCAAAATCTGCTTAAGATGATAAGCAACTTCAGCAAATTTTCAGGATACAAAAATCAATGTGCAAAAATCACAAGCATTCCTATACACCAATAACAGACAAACAGAGAGCCAAATCACGAGCAAACTCCTATTCACAATTGCTACAAAGAGAATAAAATACTTAGGAATACAACTAACAAAGGATGTGAAGGACCTCTTCAAGGAGAACTGCAAACAACTGTTCAAGGAAATAAGAGAGGACAAACAGATGGAAAAACATTCCGTGCTCATGGTTAGGAAGAATCAATATCATGAAAATAGCCATACTGCCCAAAGTGATTTATAGATTCAATGCTATCCCCATCAAGCTACCATTGACGTTCTTCACAGAACTGGAAAAAAAAACACCTTAAACTTCATATGGAACCAAAAAAAACCCCACATAGCCAAGACAATCCTAACAAAAAGAGCAAAGCTGGAGGCATCCTGCTACCTGACTTCAGCAAAAGAAACAATCATGAGAGTGAACTGGCAACAAACAGAATGGGAAAAAAATTTGCAAGTTACCCATCTGACAAAAGGCTAATATCCAGAATCTACAAAGAACTAAAACAAATTTACACACACATAAAAACAACCCCACCAAAAAGTGGGTGAAAGATATGAACAGAAACTTTTCAATAGAAGACATTTATGAAGCTAGTGAACATATGAAAAAATGCTTATCATCACTGGTTTTTAGAGGAATGGAAATCAAAACCACATTGAGATACTATCTCACAACAATTAGAATGGCGATCATTAAAAAATCTGGAGACAACAGATGCTGGAGAGGATGTGGAGAAATAGGAACACTTTTACACTGTTTGTGAGAATGTAAATTAGTTCAACCATTGTGGAAAACAGTGTGGTGATCCCTCAAGGATCTAGAATTAGAAATACTATTTGACCCAGCAATGCCATTACTGGGTATATACCGAAAGATTATAAATCTATCTATTATAAAGACACATGCACATGTATGTTCACTGTGGCACTGTTTACAATAGCAAAGATTTGGAACCTACCCAAATGTCCATCAATGATAAACTGGATAAAGAAAATGTGGCACACATACACCATGGAATACTATGCAGCCATAAAAAAGGCTGAGTTCATGTCATTTGGAGGGACATGGATGAAACTGGAAACCATCATTCTCAGCAAGCTGACACAGTAACAGAAAACCAAACACCTCATATTCTCACTCATAGTTGGCTGTTGAACAATGAGAACACATGGACATAGGGTGGGGAACATCACACACTGGGGTTTGTTGGGGAGTGAGGGTCTAGGGGAGGGATAGGAGGGGGTGGGGATATTGAGGAGGGATAACATTAGTGGAAATGCCTAATGTAGGTGACTGGGACATGGAGGCAGCACACCACTATGGCATTTATATACCTGTGTAACAATCCTGCAAGATCTGCCCATGTACCCCAGAACTTAAAGTTAAAAAAAAGGATGTTAATACCAAAAGCAATCTACGGATTCAAAGCAATCCCTATTAACATACCAATAATTTTTTCCCAGAAACAGGGAAACAATCCTAAAATTTGTATGAAACCACGGAAGTCCCTGAATAGCCAAAACAATCCTGAGTTAGAAGAACAAAGCTGGAGGTGTCATACCATCTGACTTCAAACTATACTGCAGAGCTATGGTAATGAAATCAGCAAAGCCTTAGTATAAAAAGAGGCATTTAGACCAATGGAACAGAATAGAGAAACCAGAAATAAATTCATGTATTTACAGCCAATTTATTCTCAGAAAAGGCATCAAGAGCAGGCACTGAGGAAAGGATGCCCTCTTTAATATATGGTACTGGGAATACTTGATGTCCATATGCAGAATAATGAAACTATTCACTTATCTCTCACTATATAGAAAAATCAAAAGAGATTAAAGACATATGTAACACCTGAAACTATAAAACTACTAGAAGAAAACACAGGAAAACATTTAGGGCAAAGATTTTATGACTAAGAGTTTAAAATCATAGGCAAAAGAAAAAATAGACAAACTATATTAAAGTCTTCTGCACAGAAAAGGAAATCAATAGAGTGAAGTGACAACCTGTAGAAGGGGAGCAAATATTTGCAAACTATATGACAAGAAATGAATAACCAAAATTTACAAGTAACTCCACTAAACAGCAAAATATTGACAATAATTAATAATAATAATTCCTAAATAGTGCTCAAAAGGTCCGAGTAGACATTTTTTAAAAGAAGACATGCAACAGGCCAAGAGGTATAAGAAAAAATACTCAACATCACTAAACATCAGAAAATGCAATCCAAATTCACAGAAAGTTATCATCTTACCCCATTTAGAACGACTATTATTTAAAAAAAAAAAAAAAAAAAAAAGAAGAAAAGGAAAAGAATCCTGGTATGGATGCAGAGAAAAGGGAATTCTTGTACATTGTTATTGGGAATATAAATTATTATAGCCTTTATGGAAAAGAGTAAGGATGTTTCTAAACTGAAAATAGAATGACTATACAATCTGGCAGTCCTATGACTGGGTATTTATTAAAAGGAAAGGATATCAGCACATAAAAGGGGTGCATGCACCCACATGTTTATTACAGTACTATAGCCAAAGTGTAGAATAAACATAAGTGTCCATCAGTGAATGAATGTTTAAAGAAAATGCTATATCTATGTACATATATGTGCATGTGTGTATGCATATACCCATAAATATATACAATGTATTTTGTATTCAGTCATAAAATATAATAAAATACTATCATTTGCAGCAATATGTATGGAACTAGGGGTTATTTTGTGAAGTGAAATAAACTGGCACAGAAAGACAAATATTGCCTGATCTCACTCATAGGAGAAAACCAAACATTTGATCTCATGGAAATAGAGTGTAAAATGTTGGCTACCAGAGGCTGGGAAGGGTGTTGAAAATACGGCGAGGAGAATGAAGAGTTGTTTAATGAGTACAGACATGCAGAAGAAGTGCTCATGTTCAATAGTACAGTAAGGTGACTCTAGTTAAAATATTGTATATTTTTAAATAGCTGGAAGGGAGTATTTGTAATATTCCCAGATAATATTTCAGAGATAAATTATAAATGTTCAAAGTGATATATATATATATATATATATATATATATATATTTTTTTTTGACAGAGTCTTGGCGCTGTTGCCAGGCTGGAGTGCAGTGGCACCATTTCGGCTCACTGCAACCTCAGTATCCCAGATTCAAGTGATTCTCCCACCTCAGCCTCCCGAGTAGCTGAGACTATGGGCATATGTCACCATACCCAGCTAATTTTTGTATTTTTTAGTAGAGATGAGTTTCACCATGTTGGCCAAGATGATTTCGATCTCTTGACCTCATGATCTTCCCACCTCGGCCTCCTAAAGTGCTGGGATTACAGACATGAGCCATTGTGCCTAGCCAGTGATGGATATTTTAAATACCCTGATTTGATCATTGCATATTACAAGCATGTATCAAAATATCACGTGTACTACAGAACATCAAAAGACACGAAGAAAAGCCTGATTGAACTACAGAGAGAAATACACAAATCTTTAATATAGATGAGAAATTCAACACACATTGATATCATTTGGATATGTGTCTCCTCCGCATCTCATATTGAAATATGACCCCCAGTGTTGGAGATGGGGCATACTGAGAGGTGCTTTAGTAATGCGGGCAGATCCTTCATGAATGGCTTGGTGCATTCTTAGAGGTAATGAGTAAGTTAACTAGACAACTGGTTGTTTAGAAGACTACGGCACCTCTTAAACCCCCTCTCACTCCCTGCTTTGCCATGTGACAAGCCAACCCTCTTTTCTTTCCTTGTTTCTGGTCCTGACCAGAAACAGATGCTGGTGCCATACTTCTTGTACAGCCTGCAAATCTGTAAGCCAAATAAGACAATTTTCTTTATAAATTACCCAGTTTCAGGTATTCCTTTATAAAGGAATGTTAATGAGTGTAGATACAATCCCAAAAGCATGATTTGTGAAACGAAAATATTTAGTAAGTTGAACTTCCTTAAATTGAATACTCTGCTCTTTGAAAGACATTGTCAAAAAAATAAGAAGACAAGGCATAGACTGGGAGTTAATGTTTTCAAAATGCACTTCTGATAAAGCATGTAAATAAAAAATATACTGCACAAAAATATTAAAAAGTATCAATAAGAAAGCAACAATTAAAAAATGGATTAAAGACTCAAAGATAAGGCCTAAAACCATAAAAACCCTGGAAGAAAATCTAGGCAATAACATTCAGGACATAGGCATGGGCAAAGACTTCATGACAAAAATACCAAAAACAATGGCAACCAAAGCCCTAATTGACAAGTGGGATCTAATTAAACTAAAGAACTTCGGCACAGCAAACGAAACTATCATCGGAGTAACAGGCAATCTACAGAATGGGAGAAAATTTTTGCAATATATCCATTTGACAAAGGGCTAATACCCAGAATTTACAAAGAACTTAAACAAATTTATAAAAAAATTAACAGCCCCATAAAAAAGTGGGCAAAGGATATGAACAGACACTTCTCAAAAGAAGACATTTATGCAGTCAATAAACATATGAGAAAAGCCCATTATCACTTGTCGTTAGAGAAATGAAAATCAAAACCACAATGACATACCATCTCATGCCAGTTAGAATTGCGATCACTAAAAAGGAAACAACAGATGCTGGAGAGGATGTGGAGAAATAGAAGCACTTTCACCCTGTTGGTGGGAGTGTAAATTAGTTCAACCATTGTGGAAGACAGTGTGGCAATTCCTCAAGTATCCGGAACAAGAAATACCATTTGACCCAGCAATCCCATTACTAGGTATATAACCAAAGGTTTATAAATCATTCTGCTATAAAGACACATGAACACATAGGTTTATTGCAGCACTGTTCACAATAGCAAAGGCTTGGAAGCAACCCAAATGCACATCAATGAAAGATTGGATAAAGAAAATGTGGCACATAGGCAGCATGGAATACTGTGCAGCTATAAAGAGAGGATGAGCTTATGTCCTTTGCAGGGACATGGATGAAGCTGGACACCATCATTCTCAGCAAACTAATACAGGAACAGGAAATAAACACTACATGTTCTCACTCACAAGTGAGAATTGAACAATGAGAACACATGGACACAGGGAGGAGAACATCACACACTGGAGTTAGTCAGGAGGCGGGATGCTAAGGGAGGGATAGATAACATCAGAATACCTAATGTAGATGACAGATTGATGGGTGCTGCAAACGACCATGTCATGTGTATACCTATGTAACAAAACTGCACATTTTGCATGTGTGTCCCAGAACTTCAAGTATAATTTTTAAAAAATTGAAAAAAAAGGAAAAGTTCAGTTTTGCAGGTGAAAAATGTGTGTATAGATAACTTAATAAAAGAAAATTTATACATCAAAAAAAAGTCACCCATCAGTGTAACCCATAATTCCAAAAATAAATATTTCAAACACTCTCAATATTAATTATCAAAGCTTATGGAAAGTTATTAGAGACTTTCATAATTAAATGGAACCAAAAAGCTTAGGTAAAGATAAGGAGTGCCTAATAAAGGTAAACTTATAGTTGTGCCCAATGTATTTTTTTTCCGTATTTTTTTTATCTAGACATTTTTCTTTAAATACTTAAATTTTCATTTGTAGAATACAAATTGTAGAGAAAAATGGTAGATGTTTGAGCACTCTCTTTAATATCAGTCACTTGGCCTTAGAATCATTCTCTTGCGTCCTAAAACAACCTTCTAGCAGCACTGGAAATAAAAACCTAAATACTTAATAGGAAGGTGTCAGTTTCTGAGTTATGCATTGAAATTATGGTATTTGTTCAACTTGGGAAGGTGATTGTTATTTGTATGATTTCTATCCTTCCAGTACACTATTTATCAATCAGATTGTGAATTTTCAGTTGCCAAACATCTTGTAAATCCTAATAGATTAACTTTTTTTTTTTTTTTTTTTTTTTTAAGATGGAGTCTTGCTCTGTCGCCCAGGCTGGAGTGCAGTGGCATGATCTCGGCTCACTGCAACCTCCACCTCCTGGATTCAAGGGCTTTTCCTGCCTCAGCCTCCCAAGTAGCTGGGACTAGAGACGCATGCCACCATGCCTGGCTAATTTTTTATATATTTAGTAGTGACAGGGTTTCACTGAGTTAGCCAGGATGGTCTCAATCTCCTGACCTCGTGATCCGCCCATCTCGGCCTGGGATTACAGGCATGAGCCACTGCGCCCAGCCAACCAACTCATTTTAATACTGTGTTTCTGGGTGGTTTCCTTAATATGTGAAGTTAAGACCTTCACACATATGTATTCACATGTTGCCCACTCATTTACCTATGTATCACACTAGGTTGTAAGCATTAATGAACTGATTAAATAGGACCACAGTTAAGGACATTTTCCAATAAATTTAAATATTATTTTTCTGTTTTTCCTCTCATGGAGCACATGAATGAAATACAAAATAATCTTCTGTAAAATTAGCTAGTATTGATAAAAGCATTATATTGCACCCAAACCAGTGTACACTTTAGGTGCTTTAAATGAATTGATTTAATAGAAGTTTTTATTAATTGCAATATGTATATATTAATTGCAATATGTATATGTATAAAACACTTATGCTAGTGTTTTCTGAATACTCAGAGTGGCATTTCACTCAACAACACACACACACACACACACACACACACACACACACACACACACACAAGTATGTTGCATTCATGAAGGAATATGCAATAAATAACTAGGTCTAGATTATGTGACCCCCCAAATATTTCACTCATTCAACCTCTATCACCCTTGCCCTATCTCAATTAGTCATGAGGTCTCGTTTAATAGCCTTCACTACTAGAAAATCAGGCACAAGCTTATCTGACAAAATCAGATTAACTGACTCAATCCAGCAATGGAGGGCATTACAGAGGAACTGGGAAAAAGAAGAAGGAGAGAAACACATTTTGTAAGGTTGGAGATAAGGTTGAAGGATTCCAAGAGTCAAAGTATGGATGAATTCTATTTTACGGCTGTCTCAAAGACAAGATTAAGAGAAACAAAGAATCATGAGAAACTGAGGGCTGTCATAAGGCAAGGATGGTTTATAAACTGGATTTCCCCAGGAATAATGAATAAAGGAGAATAACAAAGGTGTATTATTACAGCTGTTTTGTGTGTGTTTTTGGAACAAAAGCTGTAGTCACTCAAAGTGTGGTTGTTATGGTTCTTTACAGATGCTGCATGACTTTAGAATTAGTAGTTTCCTGTTAATTTGCAAGTAACAGGTTTCCACTCTTCAAACCTTATTCTTGAACAGTTCTATATTCTGTGTTTTGCACACAACATAGGCCTTGTCAGAAATATTTGTCTTCATTAATATCTACTTATCCATTTGAGTAAAATTCAGTTACCATGTTCTTTAGACGAGCATCTACCATCTGTCTGTTGGGATTAATCATACTTACTCATTAATTGATAAAATTTTGTTTTAATTATCTAAGTGGGTGTGTTCCCACTAGCAAGCCATTTTAAAGCAATAATACTTTTTACCCCCCACTTTTATCTTGTATCCTCTGTCCTTTTGAAAGATCTACAATACCAGTGAAAAGGAATGAATGAATGAATGAATGCATTTTGGCAAAAGGCAAAAATGTTTCATGCCAACAGAACATGTCTTTCTGCTGTAATTGGTGGTTTCCACTGCTATGTTGAGAAAGTCAGTGTGCTACTTTTCTACCAGGCTGGATAAAGCTTTGCCCATTCTAATAGGAGTGCAAATTATAGTGATAATTGTTGCCTTGTTCCTGCAAGTTCACAGCTGTTCCATGAAGGTTACAGATTCTCTCCTGTCTCTTCACTCTGTGGATGTTCTACGTTTGCTTTCCTAGTAGCAATTTCATGGACTACCTACTGCCCTGAGTCCTTTACATACACCTGATAAATCTGCAGGAAACCTTCCCTAATTAAGAAGTCATGGCCGAGTGTGATGGCTCATGTCTGTAATCCCAGCACTTTGGGAGGCCGAGGCAGGTGAATTATTTGAGGTCAGGAGTTTGAGACCAGCCTGGCAACATGGTGAAACACCATCTCTACTAAAATTACAAAAATTAGCCAGACACAGTGGCACGTGTCTGTAGTCCCAGCTACTCAGACAGAGGTTGCAGTGAGCCAGGATTGTGTCACTGCATTCCAGCCTGGGGACAGAGACAGACTCCATATCAAACAAAACAAAACAACAAAAAAAACCAGTCTTGGCTGCACCAAGATGCTAGCTATGTGTGTTATCTTTTTATATTATTTTGACTACTATATAGTTTATTGAAGATGCTCAGTAAACAGATGACCAAATTTAACTTTATAATTTTCAGAAGTATTATCCTGATTCTAGTGTAGAATTATCCTAATTCTAGTATTAGAATTAGATTTTAGCAATATCTATTACTGTTCTTTGTTTGCCATTTCTTATTGTACTATTGCTATATTTAGTGGTATAAGACCATTAGGGTTCAAATTTGTAATTATTTTCAACGTACATATTATTTTTAGTGTTGTCTTTGGTAATACATTTCAAATGATAATATTCAGCTACATGAAAAATAAATGTATGATTATTCTATCTTGTTTCAATTGCATGGATTAAATGTAGAGAAATCTGATGACTGATCCCATCATAAAAGATGAGGGAAATAAGAAATACATTATAAGAGTGTATAGAAGATAATGGGGCATGGTGCTTCTTCTAAAATATTTATGTACCTGTATTATTCACTGTGTATGATTACATTGATACCTCAAAGTGTGTGAATAGAATCAAATAAAATTATATCTAGATAAAATTCACTTTCTGAAGTGTGCATAAAAAGGGTGCTATGTCAAAACATGTAAAATCATTACAGTGTACTTCAGAAACTTCCAATTTAATATGAAAATAAAACATGAATTTGCGCTATTTTTCAGTGGAAGGCTCTTATCGACAGAGTTTTCTGGTTGTTGTGAGAGAACCCTTTCTTGTTATGGTGGATCATCTTATTACATGATGCTATTTTATGTTGCTCTTGCTCACTTGACCTTATAGGGAAATCACCAGTAAAACATACTTTCTGAGATAATATAAACATTATCCAATCAAGATAGTAAATGTTCATTCGTTGGCTGTGATTGCTAGAATTTTCTTCTACTAAGAGCAATGTGTGGAATGTCATCAGTATATAAAATCTCACTAATACTAACTAATAACATGGAAAGACCATGATTTTGTTGTTTCTATATTTGATTCATGGACCTTTACCTTCTCATTTGCAAAATTATAGAGTATATTTGAATTTCAGTTTTCTCATCTATGAACTAGGGATACCATTGTTTCCCTTGCAGTATTGTCTTTATATTTCCATTTGGGGAAATGTGGTTGATAGGGAGAATAGTAATAATTCTTATTCTTCTCCTTCTCCTCCTTCTTCTCTTCTCTTTTCCCCTCTTCTTCTTCTCCTCCTCCTCCTTCTTCTTCTTCTTCTCCTTCCTCCTCCTCCTCCCCTTCTTCTTCCTATTCCTCCTCCTCCTCCTCCTCCTCTTCTTCTTCTTCTTCCTCTTCCTCTTCCTCTTCTTCTCCTTTGCCTTCACCTTCTCCTTCTCCTTCTCCTTCTCTTTCTTCTTCCTCTTCCTCCTCCTCCTCCTCCTTCTCTTCCTCCTCCTTTCTTCTTTCTTCTTCTTCAGACTGAATCTTTCTCTGTCATCCAGGCTGACATGCAGTGGTGTGACCTCAGCTCACTGCAACCTCTGCCACCTGGATTCAAGCAATTCTCCTGCCTCAGCCTCCTGAGTTGCTGAGACTACAGGCACACACCACCACACACACCTAATTTTTGTATTTTAATAGAGACAGGGTTTCACTATATTGGTCAGGCTGGTCTTGAACTCCCAACCTCATGATTCACTCACCTCGGACTCCCAAAAGTTGAGATTACAGCCATGAGTCACCATGCCAGGCTAATGGGGAGAATTCTTCCATTAAGGCTTCCTTGAAATGGAAGATAGGCTAATTGTCCCTTATGTGATCACTTAGCACTGGAGGAAATACTCTTTAAGACCTAATATGATACACTTTATGTCTTTCTGCTGGTGACCAGTAAGTGCCTGGAGGTTAACAAATGCATTTTATTAAAGCTTTTACTCCCAGAACATAGAACATTTCTGAAATCATAATTGTTAAATAAATGTTTGTTACCTTGCATTAAAATGTGTAAGATACTTGATAAGAAAATTTAGAAAACATTTGAAAAGGTTTTTTAGATGTCTATAGAATAATCAACTTAAAAAGATCCATGTGTTTGCTTTATGGGTCAGAGTTTGTTATGTACCATGCTTTTGTATCTTCATGCCCTTAAATTCATATAAGAAGATTTTTTTTAAATCTAGTTTTCAAACAAATAATTTTATTATCTTTTTAAGCCAAATATTTAAAATACATTAAAAATGTAGTATTGACACTATGATTATTTGTTTACATATGGTTACATAATATTATCTGAATTACTATGTGAATTATTCTTAGACAAGTGATGAGTCTTCACCTCAAAATCTAATGAAGATAGTATATTGATTGGTTTTGGGGTCTTAAATGTTAATCTTTCAATATTAAATTGCAAAGAAGCTTACTGATATTTCTCTTGCCTCAGTTAAATAATAATTTCCAGTAAGCAAGCCATGGCTAATGATAATGGAAGGAACACATTTGTGCAACAAAAATTTGCACATATTTCTCCCAGAAGTCAATAAGCTGTTACATGAAGCAACATAAAAGCAATTTTTTCCAGCTTTCAAGCAACCAACAAAATTAAATTTCATTGTTATTATTTAATAAAAATAGTAATATTTATGACTTTATATTACAGTTGGTATACTAATCTTTTAGTCAATAAATGTACCAGCTTACTGGGAAAAGCAAAACCAAAGCATAAACAAAATCTCTGTGCAGCATAGATCTTACTAGGTACATATAACCTGATGCTAATTTAAAAACTGTAATGTGACTAAAATAATACTCAACATAAAGTGTATGAGAAAACAAATGCCTACAATTTTCCTTTAAAAAGTAAAATGTGTGCAGTTAATGAAAAAATAGACTCTTTAAACAGAATGTTAACTGTTCCTTTCACATTGTTTTATCAAAATAGGTGATAAACCCCAGTGTGTGTTGTTCCTCTCTGTGTTCATGTGTTCTTATCATTTAGCTCCCACTTATACGTGAGAACATGCCGTATTTGGTTTTCTGTTCCTGTGTTAGTTTGCTAAGCATAATGGTCTCCAGCTTCATCCATGTCCCTACAAAGCACATGAGCAACACACACTGGAGCCTATTCAAAGATGAAAGATGGGACAAGGGAGAGGATAAGGAAAAAATAATTAATGGATACTAGGCTTAAAACTGGGTGATGAAATAATCTCTACAGCAAACCCCTATGACATAAATTTTCCTATGTAACAAACCTTCATATCCTGCACATGTACCCCTGAATTTAAAAGTTAAGCAGAAATGACAAGAAAAAAAATTGTACATATTAAAAAATAATATTAATAATAGCCAACAGGATCACTATATGAAAAAAGGTAGGTGACAGCTCTTCAGCTCACATTAATCAGGCTCTGTGTGCATGACTTGTCTTGTTATTTCTTATATATGTACAAACTCATTTAATATTCATAACCCTACATGTAAATACTTTTGATGACCTATTTTACAGATGGGAACATTGACACCCAGAGAAGTTAAACAACTCCCTAGTTGCTAGAATCTGGAGAGTACAGATGTGCTTCAAACCATATTTATTATTATAATTATATTTCTTATTTGTTAAATAAGAAAAGTATGGGGATCCAAGATGGCAGACTAATAACCATTAGTATGCATGGTGCTCACAAAGAGAAATAAAAGGGGTATGTAAATACATTTTAAACTGAAGAATCTAGGTGCATGCACTGGGAATCATTAAAAAAAAAAAAAAAAAAAAAAAAAAAAAAAAAAAAAAACTTGAGCCACAGGTAAAACAGAGGAGCAAGACAAAATGACTGCCCTCCGGGGAGTGACATGAAGCCAGGGAAGGCTCTCCTGCCCAGGGAAACAGAGAGTGAATGAGAAACCCCGAGAACTGTGCTTCTTCCCCTGATCTTTGCAACCTGGTGATCAGGAGATCCCCTGACTTGAACTTACTCCACCAGGACCTTCAGTCTGACATACAAAGCTACCTGGAGTCTTTAGCAGAGACACTACTATGGTACACTTGGAGTTGTCAGCATCCCAGCAATGGCAGCTGCTCCTCTGGCAGAGGGGGCGGTTAAAGTCCTGTACATGCCCACAGGAAAGAGGCTAAATCCAGGCGGCTGAGCAGTAATGGACTGCAGATCTGGTTTCCAGGGCAGCTCACAGGATAAGACTCAATGTCCTGGGACTTCAGTCAGACTCTGGTGGTAGCCCTGCGTGTCCTGAGACAGTTCCCAGAGGGAAAGATAGGCGCCTGTCTGTTGTTTCACAGCCTTGGCTGTTGTAGGATTCAATGCAGCTGCCCTACGAAAACAAGCAGCCGGACTTTTTTATGTGAGTCCCTGATCACATTTCTCCTCACTGGGCAGGACCAGGGTCTTCAGTCACCCTTTGCTGGTGTTTTCAGCACCTTCATCCCTCCATGAAATGGAGCTCCCAGAGGGAGGGGCAGGCCATCATCTTTGCTGTTTTGCAACCTTTGCTGTTGTTCACTTTCAGAATTTAGAGTCCGAGGTGACTAAGGACGGGAGTGGACCCCAGCACAACACTGCCGCCCTTTGGAAAGTCAGCCTGACTGATTTAAAAAAAATGTGGGTCCCAGATCTTATGATCCTATGTCTCCTCACTGGGCAGGACCACCCGCCTAGGTCTCAAGCCACCCCCTGCTGACACTGTCAAGCCAGTCACAGCTCTGCACCTCTCTAGGACAGAGCTTCCAGGGGGAGGGACTAGCTGCCATCTTTGTTGTCTGGCAGCCCCTGCCTGGGAGGGTCTGTGGGGACGAGGCTGTTCTGGACTCTCAGCACAAAGCAGCCTCTCACAGAAAAGTTGATGGTTGATGGACTATTCTCTAAGCAAGTCCTGGTCCTCACTTCACCTCACAGAACAAGATCACCTGATATGGGACTGGAGCACAAACACCCTGCCCCTGCCTGATTGCTTCAGTGAGTGATTATTTCAATGAGTGATAGCTCAGAATTTCTCTGAGAAGGGAATTCCAGAATCAACCCACAACCCCTTCGCCATTGCAGTTGCAATGGTACAGCCCTAACAGCACTTGGGCTGGGGAAGGAAGAAAAGGCCTAGTCACTAAGCTGACTCTGCCAGCACATAACAGGCACCACATTGAGAGGCATCCAGTCCCTCTACCCTAGGAACCCCCACCCCCACTCTTAAGGCAGGGCCCCTGGTGCAAAACTGCAGAACAGCTGCCCCTACCAATGGCTGACCATACCCAGCAGAAGTGACTCTGAGATGTTCTGGGTTAAGGCTCCTAGGGCCCACTGACTACCCCTCTACCACTGTTATAGCAGAGGTCCTGCCCCTGCTGCCTTCAGTCTGGGGAAGAAACAAAGAGCCTGAAGGCTACACCCAAGCTTGTAGCCTGCCACAGTCACCATATGAAGAGGAGCTCAGTCTCTCTTCCCTGTTAGCCCAGGAACCCCTGCTCCCAAAAAGGCAGAGCCTCTAGTTCACATGAGCAGTACAGCTGCCCCAGCCTCTTTGCTCAACATCCCCAGTAACAACAGCTCCATGTCTCTTGGAGGTGGAGCCATTCGAGGGGTCACTGAAAACCCCTCTGCCACTGCCTCTGCAGTGGTACTGCCCCTATTATTCTCTTGAAAGAGCAAAGATCCTAAATGCTGCATCTTATCCGCAGCAAGTTGCAGTCAACACAAGGAGAGGAGGCCAGTCTGTCTTCCATGGGCCCCACCCCACTCATCCTTGCTCATCATTAGGCAGGGCCTCCCTGGCTTGGACAGACAACAAAGAATCCATCCCAGGCTGATTGCACTGAGTGATTGATGCTCTGAATCTATCTGGGGTAGAGTCCCAGGAGACAAGTGCAAGACCCTTAGCCACAGCCACTGCTAAGGTCTTTTCCTCTGCTGCCTCTATGTTGAGAAGGGAACATAAACAATGAAATCGCCCCAGAGCTGTGGTGAGCAGCCTGGGAATGCCAAGCTGTTGTCTATAGCCAGTACTCAAGTGGAAGGGGAGCCCACACCTTCAGAGCATTGAGAGGGAGCACAGCTGCAATTGTGAAGAAATATAGGGTAGCCACATGACTGAACAAAATCCTATTGCTAACCATTACACCTAGGTGTCACCTATTGGATCACATCCTAAAACTTCAACACCAAAAATACTTTGCTAACGTACCCCTGAGATAAAAAGATAAAAATGTTAACTACAAATAAAGGCCCCGTGCAAAGCTTTGGCTCTGTGAAAATATGCAGGAAAGGAGTCTGCTGACTGTTCTTTGTCTGTACTGCAGCTGAAGGAACACTCACACAGAGAGCTGAAAAGGAACAAATTGAAGAACTTCAGAAATTCAAATGGCCAGAGTATCTTCATAACCTCCAAATGACTGTCTTAGTTCTCCAGCAAGGGTTCTTAACAGGGGTGTGATGGCTGAAGTGACAGACATAGAATTAAAACCATGGTTAAGAACAAAATCATTGAGATTCAGGAGAATGATAAAAACAAACTAAGTAAACTAAGAGCAACAATAAAACAATATAGGAACTGACAGAGGAAATAGCCAATATAAAAAAGAACCTAACTGACTAACAGAGCTGTAAAACACACTACAAGGATTTTACAATACAATCACAAGTATTAAGAGCAGAATAGACCAAGCTGAGGGAAAGAATCTCAAAGCTTGAAGAGAAGCTCTCTGACATAAGACAGAACAAAATAAAGAAGGAAGGGTGAAAAGAAACAAACAAAAGCTCCAGGAAATATGGGATTATGTGAAGAGGCCGAATCTATGAATCACTGGTGTTCAGGAAAGAGATGGGAAAAAAAAAATAAATCAGAAAACGTATTTATGGATAATATCCTTGAAAATTTCCCCAACCTCACCAGAAAGATAAACATTCAAATTCAGGAAATAGAACTCTGGCAAGATGCTACACAAGATCATCCCGAAGATACATAATCATCAGATTTCCCAAGATCTAAATGAAAGGAAAAATGTTAAAGGCAGCTAAGGAGAATGACCAGGTCAACTACAAAGGGAATCCCATCAGGATAACAGTGGGCCTACCAAAAGAGATTGGGAGTCTATATTCAACATTCTTAAAGAAAAAAAGCAGGAGTTCCAATCCTAATTTCAGACAAAACAGACTTTAAACCAACAAAAACCAAAAAAGAAAAAGAAGGACATTATACAGTGGCAAAGATCTCAATTCAATAAGACCCAATTATCCTAAATATATATGCACCCAGCACAGAAGCACCGATATTCATAAAACCAGTTCTTAAATATCTTCAAAGAGACTAAGACTGCCACACAATATTATTTGAAGACTACAACACCCCACTGAGAGCATTAGAGAGATTATTGAGGCAGAAAATTAACAAAGATATTCAGGATCTGAACTTAATACTAGACCAAATGGAAGTAATAGACATCTACAGAACTCTTCAC
>NW_022436951.1:21457868-21472410 GCF_009761245.1 Sapajus apella | reverse complement strand
CACTCAAACAATGCAATTACGTGGAAATTAAGCAACCTGCTTCTGAATGACATTTAGGCAAATAATAAAATTAAGACAGTAATCGAGAAATTTTTTGAAACTAATGCAGTCAAAGATAACACACTAGAAAATTGGGAACACAGCTAAGTAAGTGCAAAGAGAGAAACTTATAGCACTAAATGCCCATATCAAGCAGTTAGAAGGATCTCAAATTAACAACCTAACATCAAAACTAAACGAACAAGAAATACAAGAGCAAAACAACCCCAAATGCTTGAAAAAGACAAGAAATTGAAAAACATTCAAAAGATCAACAAATCTAGGATTTGGGTTTTTGAAAAATTTAGTAAGTACACTAGCTAGACTAATAAAGAAGGAAATAGAGAAAATCCAAATAAACACAATTAGAATCAACAAATGGGGATGCTACCACTGACCCTACAGAAATACAAATAACCATCAGTAAATATCATGAACATTTCTATGCACACAAACTAGAACAACTAGAAGAAATAGATAAATTCTGGATACCTGCATCCTCACAGCCAAATCATGGAGAAATTGAATCCTTGAACACACCAATAACAAGCTCCAAAAGTTAATCAATAAATATCCTATCCACCAAAAAAGTCTAGGACCAGATAAATTCGAAGTTATATTCTACCACAGGTACAAAGAAGAGCTGGTATCCTTTCTACTGAAACTATTCCATAAAGTTGAGAATGAGGTTCTCCTTCCTAACTCATTCTATGAGGCCAGCATCATCTTGATACTAAAACCTGACAGAGAAACAACGACAACAACTTCACGCCAATATCTTTGATGAATATAGATGCAAAAATTTTTAACAAAATACTAGCAAACTGAATCCAGCAGTACACCAAAAAGCTAATCCACTATGATCAAGTAAGCTTTATCCTAGAGATGCAATTTAGGTTCAACACACATAAATCAACGAGTTATTCATTCCACAAACAAAATTAAAGGCAAAAACCACATCATCATCTGAATAGATGCAGAAAAGGCTTTCGATAACATTAAACATCTTTTCATGTTAAAAACTCTCCATAAACTAGATATTGAATGAGCATACCTCAAAACAGTAAGAGAAAGGTATAACAGACCCACAGCCAATATCATACTGAATAGGCAAAAACTAGAAGCAGTCCTCTTGAAAACCCGCACAAATACAAGGGTCCCCTCTCTCGCTACACCTACTCAACATAGTATTTGGGAAATCCTGGCCAGAGCAATCGAGAAAGAGAAATAAAGAGCATCCAGATAGGAAGAGAGGAAGTCAAATTATCTCTCTTTGCGGACAACATGATTCTTTATCTAGAAAACCCCATAGTCTTGGCCCAAAAGCTCCTAGATCTGATAAGCAACTTCAGCAAAGTTTCAGGACACACAATAGATGTACAAAAATCAGCAGTATTCCTATACACCTGCAATAGCCAAGTCGAGAGCCAAATCAAGGATGCAGTCCCATTCACAATTGCCATAAAAGGAAGAAAATGCTAAAGGAGCCAGGAAAGTGAAAGATCTCTACAATGATAATTACAAAACGTTGCTCAAAGAAATGAAAGATGACACAAACAATTTTTTTTAAAAGAAGCATTTTGTGTCATAAGTATCAAGAAAAATGCTGTTAAAATGACCATACCGACTAAAGCAATTTACAGATTCAGTGCTATTTCTATCAAACTATCAGTGACATTGTTTACAAAAGTAAAAAAAAACTATTTTAAAATTCACATGAACCCAAAAAAGAGATTGAATAGCCAAGACAATCCTTAGCAAGAACAAAGCTGGAGGCATTATGCTACTCAGCTTCAAACTATACTGCAGGGATAAAATAACCAAGTACAGTAGATCTGTGGAACAGAATGGAGAGCCCAGAAATAATGCCACACACTTACAACCATTTGATCTTTAACAAAGCACACCAAAACAAGCGATGGTGAATAACTCACTGTTCAATAAATGGTGCTGGGACAACTTGCATATGCAGAAGATTGAAACTGGACCCCTTCCTTACACAAAAAGGAAGAATTTTTGCAAACTATCCATCATCTATAAGGAATTTAAACAAATTTACTGTAAGACAACCTCATTAAAAAGTAGGCAAAGGGCATAAACAGACACTTTTCAAAAGAGATATACATGCGGCTAACAAGCATATGAAGAGAAGTTCAATATCAGTGATTATTAGGGAAATTCAAATCAAAACCATAGTGAGATACCATCTCACACCATCTAGGATGGCTACTACTAGAAAGTTAAAAAAAATAACAGATGCTGACGAGGTTATGGAGAAAAGGGAATGAATATATACTGTTGGTGGCAGTGTAAATCAATTCAACCATTGTGGAAAGAAGTACCATAATTCCTCAAAGAGCTAAAAACAGAATTACCATTCAACCAAGAATTCCTATTACAGGGTATATACCCAAAGGAATATAAATTATTCTGCCATAAGTATCCATGCATGCGTATGTTCATTGTACCAATATTCACTATAGGGAAGACATGGAAACCACCTAAATTCCCATCAGTAGATAAAGATAATGTGGTACATATACACCATGGAATACTATGCAGCCATAAAAATGAATGAGATCAGGCCCTTTGCAGGAACATGGATGGAGCTGGAAGCTATTATCCTAAGCAAACTAATGCAGGAACCAAATACTGCATATCTCACTTATAAATTGGAGCTAAAAACCAAACACTGCATATCTCACTTATAAATTGGAGCTAGATGATGATAACACATGGACAGAAAGAGGGGGAACAACAGACATAGGGGTTTGAGGGTGGAAGGTGGGAGGAGAGAGGTTAAGAAAAAATAACTACGGGGGCCAGGCTTCAGTGGCTCACGCCCTTTATCCCAGCACTTTGAGAGACCAAGATGGGCAGATCACTCAAGCTCTGGAGTTCAAGATCAGCCTGGACAACATGGCAAACCCTATCTCTACAAAAAATACAGTAACTGGTTGGATGTGGTGGTTTACGCCTGTAGTCTCAGCTACTCAGGAGGCTGAGGTGGGAGGATCACTTAGGAAAGTGGAGATTGCAGTAAACCGATATTGTGCCACTGCACTTCAGCCTGGGTGACAGAGTGAGTCTCTGTCTCAAAAAAATAAATTTAAAAAGAATATAAAATGCAAAAAAAGAAAATAACTATTGGCTACTAAATTTTGTATGAGAGTGACAAAATAATCTGTACACCAAATCCCCGTGACATGAGTTTACCTATATAACAAACCTGCACATGTACCTCTGAATGTAAAAGTTAAAAAAAGAGATGCATGAAATTCACTAAATCAATTAAAATAAATATGAAATGTTAATTATTTAAAGTCTTTGATTTGTCATACACCATAAGATCTAAATTGAGTTCTATATATTCCATGATAAAAATGATCTTTTCTACACATTGTCAAATAATTCTATAACAGCTAAATTTTACTTTATATTAATTGCCAAATCATCACCTAAATAAGCACTGTTTCTATAAAGCAAAAGCATTCAATCCAACACATTTTCTGTGACTGAAATCTATTACAGTAATATTTGGTAATGATTGAAAATGTGAATATTAATACATCATTACTGCAATAAATAATAGATTACCTAAAAATTTAATTTTTAATGTGTTGTGTAAAGGAGATATTGTGTATAATAAAAAAGCTTAGAATTTAAAACTTCTTGAATCCTGCTTCTAGATAAAGAATTCTGATTACTGCAACCTCTGTGAATGTCTATATCCTTATCTATAAAGTGAATGTATTAAGACATACAATATAGGATTGTTGAGAGAATTTAAAGGGCATGAGAAAAACAACGTTAGCAGTTTATGATGCACATAACATGGTCAATAAACGCTACCATCAACAGAGCCTGGGTCTACATCCTAAAGGAGGCAACTCTATTCATAAAGCAAGAAGCCCGGATTTTCAGGTATTCTAAATTTCTCTCTAACTACTCTGATCAAAATTAATTTAGTTTCTATTACACTTTAGGTCAGCATTTTCATTCATATCACAAATATCTTTTAAGATATATAAATTATTCAAAGAAAAAGGTCAAAATTAAATGTATCACTAACTTTATTTGGAATTAGAAATGTTTTGTTCATAGGATTGTCTTTTATATTTAAACACTAGAGAAATAGTATTAAAAAATAAAGTCCCACATCTCATCAACCTAAAAACCTAATAAACTATCACAAATACTTATATCAAATAGACCTGACTCATTCCTAAGATTGCAGCACTAGTTAATGACAGACAACAGGGCTTAGTGTATGAGATTCCAGTTCCCGAACACTGGATTGTGTGTCTTGAATCACAGCTTCACCATTTACAGAACGATCCTTGCTACGTTGCTTGAATTTGCTTCTTCTCAGTAGTGGCTAGAATCAAAATAACTACCTAAAGTATTTTGAGGATTGGTTTAGATTAGATTAATTTACTCAAATCACACAGCTAAGTTGCTTTAACAAAATAAAATCACAGTAAATTCATTAATTTGGCATGTGCCTTTCGCTAGGCTGCCTTATTTATGTTTCCTTTTCCTTGAAGTCACACGAACTGTTTGTGAACAGTGTTCTTAAACAAAGAAGAGATTTATTCCTTCTACAGACGAAAGGAATCCAGTTTTCTGTTGTACATTTTCCTTTAGGAGAGAAAGAGGCCATTTAATTAATAAGTATTATTATGTATATGCTGCATGTAAATTACTAGCGTCACTATAATGAGAGAATCTAAGGGAAATTTTGCTTAAGATCACTGTCTTCAAGTTTCAAAGATAATACATATATATAATAATTAAATAGTCTATCAGTATTTGGTAAAAATAATAACAGGACATGATATAAGCTAATAAAAACATTGTCTAATATTCAACATTGTAAATAAATGTTTTATTTTCATGTTCAGTAAAGGCATTATGGTTTGGAAGTAATAAAGCTTCATGGACAATTTGACTCCCAAATAATCCACAAACAATTTATCTTTAGTTATTCATATAACCTGAATCATCTTTGATATGAATTGTCTAAATTTATCAAAGGTTATTGTTAATAATTGAAGAGATGGAAAATAAAAAATAAAAAAAGAGAAAAATATGTTCATTCCATATATTGAGCAATAAGAGTTTGAGATAGAATGGCTCCTCTTGATTTCAGTTGGAATATGTACATATGAATGTACATATATATTAATAATATATCATTCTATAATTTTAATGATGTCTAGTAGCCTAATAGATTATATATATGTATATACATATGTATACAATCATGTATATATACACATATATATTCTGTGTGTGTGTGTGTGTGTGTGTGTGTGTGTGTGTGTGTGTGTACACAAATATATGTATATATAATTAGAAAACATTGAGCCAGTGCTTCTGGGAGAAATACAGGGTTAATTTTCCTGTGAGCTGCTGGTGACATTTTCATTTACTGATCAGTAAATAACCTTGTTTTATGTGTGTTTCTCTCAAGAGACCTTACTTCATGTCCATTTTTCACAACTGATCAATTATATACAGTGTTCCTGTGTAATAGTAAATCACTAGCCTTTTTTTCCTAGCATTTCCCTGATCCTGGGTAACATGACCTACAACTTCTTTGGCTTTCGGCATTACAATAATGCTGTCCACTGAGCTTACTTATTGGTTGTTATCTTGCGAGTCCACAAATTTAACCTCTTTCTATCTTTCCAGTAGCCTCATCACTCACTACAAATGTTACTTTAAGACATTCTGGAGCAGCATCATGTGCAGGTCAGTGTTTCCTGTTTCTTTTTTTGGATGTATCACTGATGTTGATTCATCAACGTTGAATTCATGACCAACAGCACCATAACTAGTGCCTGAATGGAGTTAATCTAACACATGCATTTTCTCCGTAAGACACATCACAGTCTTTTGCTTCCTATCCTGGGCAGCACTTCACCCTTATGCTTGAGAGTAATTTTAAGCAGCAAAATCACTAACAAAAAGCACAAAAATGAAAATATATGACATTAACTAGATCGTGAAAAGGACATGTGTTTACCCTAAGAGAGCTGAAACGAGAAAGCAGAGTGTTACCTTGTGTGAACTCAGTCGGGAAAGTGCACTTTGAGCATTCACATTTTTTGCCACTTTTCGTGTGTCCTCAGATGACTTTTAGTCATTAGCAGTGGGACATTGATCTTGGTGTTAGAAATAAACTTTAGTGAGTAGGCAAGTTGGCAAATATGGAATCTACAAATAATGAAGATTGGCTATATATAAAATAAATATAGCTGGGATATTTAACTTGATAACACTGCTGAGTTCCTTTTATGCCTGAACATTTGCTTAGGGGTTAAATTTCTATGATTTTTAGAGAAACGTTTTCATTGTCAATATCAAGGCATGATCAGTATTGTCCTCAGTTGTTTGTTGTTTTGAATTTTTGTCATTCTTGCTGTTGATTTATGAATGTCAGTTAAATTAATTGTACCTTTCCATATCTAATTTGTTGTGAATGATTTGGCAAACCACTTTATTACAGTGATGCGTTAGTATATAAAGATTGTTTTCACTCTAATTTCCCAGTTATTGGCCTTTAAGACATTTATGTATTATGATTTAAAAATGAATGATCCCATTTTTGTATGTAGTAACAATTTATTAGTTACGTGCTTTCTGGAAGTATGGTATTTTAAGAGCTAGCCAGTTACTTATCAATGCAATTATATAAAATTGATGGAATGTATAACATTATTTCAAAGTATACAATTAAATTCACACAGTCAACTATTTATTTTACAAAGTGAATATATGTTACAAGCAATTCGCTTTTTGCATATTACTTTGTTGCTTTCTAATTTATGACAATCCCTAGCTTGTTCCAGCATAATTTGAGAAAATGGAATAAGTGTGTAGTACAGCATGTGAACAGTCTTTTTTTTTTTTTTTTTTTTTTTTTTTTTTTTTAGAGACAGATTCTTGCTCAGCCCAGGCTGGAGTGCAATGCTGTGATCTCGGCTCACTGCCACCTCCACCTCCCGGCTTCAAGCAATTCTTCCTGCCTCAGCCTCCTGAGTAGCTGGGACTACAGGTGCATGCCACCACACCCAACTGATTTTTGTATTTTTAGTAGAGACCGGGTTTCACCACATGGGCCAGGCAGTTCTCAAACTCCTGACCTCAGGTGATTTGCCTGTCCCAGCTTCCCAAAGTGCTGCAATTACAGGTGCGAGCCACTGTACATGGCCAACTGTCTTATAGTTGATGGGATTATGGCTAGATTCTTGATATGAATTTGGCCAATAAATTATTATTACCTTAAATTTTAAACTAGTCAGTATTCTCAAAAGCGTTGACCTGTCTTTACTGAGTGTCGGTATGACCGTATGTGCTCAATGACACATAAAAAAAATCAGAGAAAGCCATTTTATAAACAAATGTAGAAAAATAGAAAAAAACAGAGAAGCATATATGAAAAAGAATAATAGTCTAGACAATCCTAAGCAAAAAGAACAAAGCCAGAGGTATCAGGCTACCTGATTTCAAACTATACTACAAAGATACAGTAATCAAAACAGCATGGTACTGGCACCAAAACAGAGATATAGACCAGTGGAACAGAACAGAGGCCTTGGAGGCAAAACCACACATCTACAGCCATCTGATCTTTGACAAATCTGACAAAAACAAGCACTGGGAAAAGGATTTCCTGTTTAATACATGGTGTGGGGAAAACTGGCTAGCAATGTGCAGAAAGCAGAAACTGGACCCCTTCCTGACACCTAACACTAAAATTAACCCCAGATGGATTAAAGACTTAAAAGTAAGACCTAACATAAAAGTCCTAGAGGAAAACCTAGGCAAAACCATTCAGGACATATGCATAGGCAAGGACTTCACGACTAATACACCAAAAGCATTGGCAACAAAAGCCAAAATAAACAAATGGAACCTAATTAAACTTGAGAGCTTCTGTACAGCAAAAGAAACAATCATTAGAGTGAACCAGCAACCAACAGAATGGGAAAAACTTTTTGCAATCTACCCATCTGACAAAGGGCTAATATCCAGAATCTACAAAGACCTAAAACAGATTTACAAGAAAAAAACAAACCCATCCAAAAGTGGGAGAAGGATATGAACAGACTTTTTTTAAAAGAAGACATCTATGAGGCCAAGAAACATATGAAAAAATGCTCATCATCACTGATCATTAGAGAAATGCAAATCAAAACCACATGGAGATAAAACCTCATGCCAGTTAGAATGGTGATCATTAAAAAATCTGGAGACAACAGATGCTGGAGAGGATGTGGATAAATAGAAACACTGTTGGTGGGAGTGTAAACTGGTGTGGCACTTCCTCAAGGACCTAGAAATAGAAATTCCATTTGACCCAGCAATCCCATTACTGGGTATATACCAAAAGGATTATAAATCATTCTATTATAAAGACACATGCACATGTATGTTCATAGTGGCACTGTTTACAATAGCAAAGATCTGGAGCTAACCCAAATGCCCGTCGATGATAGACTGGACAAGGGAAATTTGGCACATATACACCATGGAATACTATGCAGCCATAAAAAACAATGAGTTCCTGTCCTTTGCAGGGACATGGATGAACCTGGAAACCATCATTCTCAGCAAACTGACACAAGAACAGAAAATCAAACACTGCATGTTCTCACTCATAGGCAGGTGTTGAACAATGAGAACACATGGACACGGGGAAGGGAGCATCACACACTGGGGTCTGTTGGCGGGCGGGCAAGGGAGGGACAGCAGAGGTCGGGTAGGAATAACACGGGGAGAAATGCCAGATGTAGGTGACTGGGGGATGGAGGCAGCAAACCACCTTTCCATGTGTGTACCTATGCAACCATCCTACATGATCTGCACACGTACCCCAGAAGCTAAAGTACAATTAAAATAAAAAAGAATAATAAAACTTGAAAGAATGATTGCCTTTCATTATATATTGAGCATATGCTTACAGAGTAAACAAAATAGACTGTGTACTGTTCTAAATACTTTAGAAATATTATCCACTTAATATTCATAGTGTTCATATGGAATGACCAATATTATGGCCATTTTACAGATCAGGATATTGAGCCCTGAAGTTGTAGCTAACTGTACTAACCTCACAAACTAGCAAGTGGTAGAGTCAGGTTTCATACTCTGGGCAATGTACCTGCAGGACCTGTTATTCAGCTTCATGTTAGGCTTCCAGTTACCACTGGCTCTTCAGGTTTTGATTTTATTCTTCATTATTCTCTTATGCACTTTTGACCTAGGTTTCTCCAATTTCCAAAAAATATTAATCCAGTTTCCAAGGGCGTTTTTTTTTTTTGAGACTGAGTCTCGCTCTGTTGCCCAGGCTGGAGTGCAGTGGATCGATCTCAGCTCACTGTAACCTCCGCCTCTCTGTCCAAGTGATTCTCCTGCCTCAGCCTCTTGAGTAGCTAGAACCACAGGTGCCTGCCACCACACCCAGCTAATTTTTATATATTTAGTAGAGACAGGGTTTCACCATGTTGGTCAGGCTTGTCTCAAACTCCTGACCTCGTGATCAACCAGCTTCGCCCTCCCAAAGTGCTGGGATTACAGTCATGAGCCACTGTACCTGGCCAGGGCTTTTTCTTTTCTTTTTTTTTTTTTTAGAAAAACAAAACACACTATTATTTACCTACAAAGGAGATATGCTCCATCTTTTTGTCAGGAAAAGACAGGAAAAGTCCAGAGCTCACTGGCCATAGATTAGACGGTGTGGGAGCATGTAATACCATTTAATCATATTAGTGATTCTTTTTTTTTTTTTTTTTTTTTTTTGGAGAGGGAATCACACTCTTGTCGCTCAGGCTGGAGTACAATGGCACGATCTCGGCTCACAGCAACCTCCAGCTCCCAGGTTCAATCAATTCTCCCATCTCAGCCTCACAAGTAGCTGGGATTACAGGCATCTGCCACCACACCTGGCTAATTTTTTTATTTTTAATAGAGACAGGGTTTCACCATGTTGGCCAGGCTGGTCTGGAATTCCTGACCTCAGCTGATCCATTTGCCTCTACCTCCCAAAGTGCTGGGATTACAGGTGTGAGCCACTATGCCTGGCCATATTATTGATTTCACATCATAGGCACCTCCAAAAGTAAACAGCATTACTCATTTAGAAATATTTATTTTGATTCCATGTCTTAATTATAAACTCCTATGACAAAAGTTTACCTATGTAACAAACCTGCACATGTATCTTTGAACTTAAAGTAAAAATAAAAGAACACACAATTATTTTTCACTAGTGTATAAGGCAGACACTTTTCATTACTGTTTCCTAAGTAAAAAAAAAAATCACCAGAAAAAAAAATATATATATATATATATATGATTAAGTTGATTATAGTCTAAGGCTAAAATGTTTGTTTTTCAAAATCTTGAAATCATTGGCATAATCTTTATCCTATTATTTCCAGGGGAGTTAATTTCAGAATACTTTTTAGGAGAAGGTATAAAACAGTATGATTTTGAAAAGTGTTAACTAGAAGCTTATATGATTTTCTTCAAAGGAACATATGGACCATTTTTGTAGAATAGGAAATCTTTTGAACAGTGTGTAGTATTTCTTATTACAATTATATTATTGTTAGAAAAAAAGAGTTAAGAGCATAGCAAAACTATTGAATTAGCTGCAATGTAATACCCCAAGGAAAGAGCCAATTGTAGTTTGTGAAAAAACAAAATGTTTTTTTCACATACTGTTTAATAAGCAGCCAGTATGTACCCTTAATAACGGTTAGTGTTTCTGACTGCTGAAGTAAAATACCTGTTAAAGGAATTTACAATCTACTCCCTTTTCTTTCTCCATAATGAACATAAGTAGAAAATGCATTCTATGATACATAAAATTGTCAGCTTATTTATGCATTAGTTCAGTGTATCTAATGCTAAAAATTGCTTTTATCTAAATGGTTCATGGACACACACCAAAAGGCTCTTACCACCTGAAAGCAGTTCTGAATACAAATTACAAATCAACTTTGTCACTGCCATGTATAATCCAAATTGCTTGTCCAAAGACACAAGGATAAATAACCACTCAGTTCTTTTTCTTACCCTATCTCTTTAATTTCCAACTTATAATACAGATTTACTGCACTTGAATTGGCAAATTCAAAACTAGCTTAAGGTGGATTTTACAACCCTGGTAAAATAACCTCATTTTCTCTATTTTCATTAATTTTCCTCTTAACTCCTGAATTAAATTTAAAAAAACCCTTTAAATTTATTTACTCAAACTTCAATTTGGCAATTTCAGACACTCAAAAATCCTGCATTTCAGTTCACTTTCCTCTCCACCTCAACTGCTGTCATCACTTGGTGTGCAGAAATGTTCATATAACAGATGCTTCAGCAACAAATGTTCTTACTACCTAACCATCTCATGAAGCGATCAAAGAAATGATTTGCCTTCAAGTAACCAAAACTTACTTGATGTAGTTTAGGAGAAAAATGAACTATAGAAAATGAGGAAAATGATTTTCTTATGAAGATCACTCATCACCATCACAACGTGACAAACATAAGGGTGTATTAATTGGAACAGCTATAGAAAAAGTTTTTGAGCAATTAAAACATTAACCTTTTATTCGTTTTTTTTTCTATTCAATTTGTAATTTCCTTTGTTGATAACTATTTTTCTTTGAACATGTGTGTTATTTCTTCTGACCTATTAATCATCCCCTCTTAGAATCGTGTGCTAGCATTGGAGGCTTTTATTATTTTTCCCACTATTGCAGCTCAAATGGCCTCAGTGGTGGCTTTTGGCATATGTTTCCTTTACCCAGTGATTTTCAGTTTGCTCCATGTTGGAATCAACTAGTAAGACGTTTCAAAATTCCAGTGTCTAGGCTCTGCTGGATACTGTTAAACCAGAATCACCATGGACTGGAATGGAGGGGTGAGGTCTAATAGAAATTAACATCATTTTGTTGTTGTGATTGTATTTTTTGTTTGTTAGTTTTAAACTACACTGAGTACTCCACTATGCAGAAAAAATTTAAAATCCATTCTTTATATCATCACAGTCCTATAAGCAATTTAAGGCAAATAATCTCTCTGTCAAAATCAAGTACCATCAGGAAAGCAGGCTATCACTGTTCCACTGTGCCTGGAAGAAACTTTTCTATTTCCTAGTCTTGGCTTCAGAGCCCAGGAGAAATAAGAACACTCTTTCACTACTTCTGCTCTTGTTGGTCATTTTGTTTGGCATTTTTGAGATACAGGAGATTGGGCATCTTAATACGGGACCAATATAGTCATTCGCTTAAGCACATTCATCTCTTCTGGCCAGTATCTTACAAAATCATGTCCATGTTGCCATTTTCCCAGAATCTATTTCCATTCTGATGTTTAATGTCTGAAGTTAATTTTGAACATTTTAAAACTATGAAATATTTTCTTCAAAGGTGTACTACTCAAAAATCCAGAGTAAAAATACAAATAATATTCTTGATGAAAATAGATGTTTAAAAATAATTAAGCTCAATTTAATAATTCCTAGGCCAATTATACTCCTTAGAGGGAAAGATTACATGACTTCCTGTAGCATACAAAGTTTCTTTCAGAAAATATCATTCTTGGATCTGTGATGTTTTCTTATTAAAGTTTATGAAAATTGGTTTGTACAATTAATGAATATAAAAACCTTGGGTATTTTCTGGTTAACCAATGAAATACTTTATTATTTTTCAATTTTTAAAAATTTAATTGACAAATAATTATATACATTTATGGAGTAAAAGGAGATGTTTTGATATAGCTATTTGTGAAGTGAATAAATGAAGCTAACATATGTCACTGCACATACTTATTTTTTTGTGGTGATAACATTTAAAAAAATGTTTCTCTTCTTGTGTCATGTTGCTGAGAATGATAGTTTCCAGCTTCATCCATGTCCCTGTAAAGGACATGAACACGTCCTTTTTTATGGCTGCATAGTATTCCATGGTGTACATGTGCCACATTTTCTTTATCCAGTCTATCATTGATGGGTATTTGGGTTGGTTCCAAACACCACATTTCTCACTCATAAGTGGGTGTTGAACAATGAGAACACATGGACACAGGGAGGGGACCATCACACACCGGGGCCTGTTGGGGGTGGGGGGAATTGGGGAGGGATAGCAGGGGGTAGGGGGATTGGGAGGGATAACATTAGGAGAAATACCTAATGTAGGTGATGGGGGGATGAATGCAGCAAACCACCATGGCATTTGTATACCTATATAACAATCCTGCATGATCTGCACATGTATCCCGGAACTTAAAGTATCATAAAAAAAATTAGCAAATTTGAAATATAAATTACATTATTAACTGTAGTCACTATGATATCAATAGATGTTCTAATTCCTCTTGTTTGATTTAAACTCTGTACCCTTCAACCAATATCTCCTTTACATGTCATCGTCTCCAGCCCCACAGTCTCTGGCAGCCACTATTCTACTCTCTACTTCTATGAGTTTGAATTTTTTAGATTACACATATAAGTGAGATTTTGAAGTTTTTGTGCCTCTGTGACTGGAATAGTTTACTAAGGATAGTGTTCCCCATGTTCATTCATGTTGTCATAAATGTCAGAATTTTCTTCTTTTTCAAGGCTGTATACCATTCTATTGTGTATATATACCACATTTTCTTTATCCTTTTATTTGTTGATGGACACCTAGATTGATTCCATATTTTAGCTACTATGAAAATGCTGCAGTTAACATCGAAATGCAGACATGTCTTTGATATACTGATTTCAAACCCTTTGGATAAATACACAGAAGTGGGATTGCTGGAGCATATGCTAATTCTATTTTTAGTTTTTTATGAAATATGAATATTGTTTTCTAATTTAAGTTTCCTCCAACAAAGTACAAGAGTTTCTTTTTCTTGACATTCTAACACTTGTTATCTTTTGTCTTTTTGGTAATAGCCTTCCTAACAGGTGTGAGGTGATACCACATTGTAGTTTTAATTTGCATTTCTCTGATGATTTGTACGAATATCTATTAATAATCATTTATGATTTTATCTCAGTGGAGAATTTTGAAGTTCAAAAGTCTTTGTAAAGCATCAATATATGTCTAATACATTAATACCTTAATGGCTAAAAATAGCTAACTCAATGAACCAAAGAAATGTAACTAGTTAAGCTTAATTCATAGAAAAAAAAGAGAAGTACTTAACCAGAGTTATTGAAAGGAAATGAACAGGCTGGGCTCGGTGGCTCACGCCTGTAATCCCAGCACTTTGGGAGGCCAAGGCAGGTGGATCACGAGGTCAAGAGCTCGAGACTATCCTGGTCAATGTAGTGAAACCCCGTCTCTACTAAAAATACAAAAAATTATCTGGGCATGGTGGCGCCTGCCTGTAATCCCAGCTACTCAGGAGGCTGAGGCAGGAGAATTGCCTGAACCCAGGAGGCGGAGGTTGCGGTGAGCCGAGATGGCGCCATTGCACTCCAGCCTGGGTAACA
>NW_022436951.1:21417675-21457768 GCF_009761245.1 Sapajus apella | reverse complement strand
GACAGGAAATGAACAGATTTGTAATTATTTGACAACTCTTAGTGATTACTGTTTAATCACTAGGCATTAAACAATAATGTGAGTATTAGAAAAATATATTTTAGTTGGTAAAGTTTCTACTTGAAATGTATAATTTTAGTTGCATTCTAAATAAATGGAACCCATTGGTAAAATTTAACTCTATAATACTGATTGGCTTGCCATTCCAAACGTATATTCCAAGACAAAATTTGTTGAATCAGCTTTCTTTCCCTTTAAAGCAACTTAGTGGCATATCAAAACTAATTGACAATAATGTAATTAGTAACTAGTGAATATCCTTGATATCTAATTTATTAAAATTTTAAAACTAAAAATTATGTAACCCCTTCCATTTTAGCTGATGGGATTTTCAAATCTTTGAGTTTAGGTAGAAATACTTGAAAACTCTTGAATCTATAATTTTGGAGTAGTACTCTTATAATTGGCCAATATATTACTTGGAAAAGTTATTGTTTTTATTGAATACTTTGCAAAAGATAATTTATGTATTTCAGAGCTAATCTACAGTAGCAAATTGTTTGAACTTTAAGAGATTACTGATTTTTATTTCATATTATGTTACTCTCTAGACCTAATTGATATAAGCAATGATATAGTTCTGTTTATAAATCAGAGATTATTTTCATAATTTTTACTCAAATCAGTATTATTTAGTTTTTATATCTAAATGTAAATTGTTTGTAGCAGCAGTCCCCAACCATTTTATCACAGAGACCAGTTTCATGGAAGGAAATTTTTTCATAGACCAGGGGTCAGGGAGTGGTTTGGGGATGATTTAAGTACATTACCTTTATTGTGCACCTTATTTCTATTATTACATTATAATATGCAATGAAATTAAATGTATAACTCATCATAACATAGAATCAGCAAGAGCTCTGAAAATGTTTTCCTGCAGCTAGGTAGTCCTATCTGGGGGTGATGGGAGACACTGAAAAATCATTAGGCATTATAGTTTCATAAGGAGTGTGCAACCTAGATCTCTGGCAAAACCAGTTCACAATACGTTTCACGCTTCTACGAGAACCTAATGCTGCTGCTGATTTGACAGGAGACAGAGCTCAGGTGGTAATGCAAGTGATAAGGAGTGGCTGTAAACACAGATGAAGCTTTGTTGGCTTCAGGGTCCATGGCCCGAGGGTTGGGGACCCCTGGTTAATGGAATAATTACTATACTAGTATTGCTTAGAAAATCAAATATTTTCATACCTCTGGCAAGCTATTAGCCAATAAACACAGGAAACCTACTAACATAACAGCATATATATTCTGGGATAGGTATATTACACATTATTTAAACTTTATAGTTTTACCAAAGGATAATTGATCGCTATCGTAATATACAAATTACTACTGTAGATAATAGTGAAATTATTTTATTGAAGTTCAATATGCATGCCAGGCAACTGGAAGAATAAAATTTTCATTGTCATCTGTTTGGCTGCTGAACATAGCTCAAGTACCAATAGATGCTAAATTGTAGCAGTTCTTTTCTTCAATTTAGTAATATATCAATATTTACATAAATACATCATAAATACATGCAAAGGAAAATATGTAAATGCCAGAATATATATAGATGATAATGTAGGGCAATGTGCTGTTTATAAAATAATTTAGTCTTTAATGACTTTTGACATATTCATATACCTTAAATAAAATAAAGTACATTTATATGATTGTTACACATGTGGGGAATGATAAGCAGAGAATAGCAATGTGATTAGATTTGCACCTTAGATGTATTATATTAGTGGGAGTGTAAGATGAGGCCTGGAGACTTGGAAAACTGCAGAAAAGACCATCTATTTAATGACTGTTCTATGTTTCTGGTGAGACAGTAGCAAAACACAATAAGACAAGAACAATTGGCTTAGAAAGAAATAGAGAAATTTGCAATTCTATTTATATGTTTAAGCACCATAGTGAATAATATTTGAGTTTTCAAGTAAAAGAGAGTAAATATGAATTGATTAAGTTACTCTGTTGACTGGGAGGGGATTCAGCATTGGATGTAATGAATTTATGTGTGTACCTACCATATGAAGTATTATTTACCACCATTTCCCAGCTGTTTCAATATTTTATATTTGTATTCCAATAGAATAATTATGCTTTTCTCTTGCTCAAGTGGAAGGGTCATTTTATTACACAAATTAATGATTGAATTCTGATGAAGGACAAATGAAGATAAAATCTGCACGTACAGTGAAATAATTACTTTGACTGCCAAATTTTATGGTCTTAAGTGGAAATATTCTTATAAAAATTCTCCTGAAGTTTTGCTAATAAAAATTTTTGCATACTTCATACCATGCCAGATATCCTAGTTCAACAAGATATTTTCAACTTCCTCCTAAGCCTGATTATTATCTACTAATCTTTTACTAAATTAGATATCTGAACCAATTTAATTGCTTATCTCTTATATTGTCTGAAAACCAGTTCACACAAATCATTACCGAATAAGCTTCAGAAAGGCCTCATGTTAAAACATTCTCTTAGAGATTTACCTTATACAGTAGCATGTTAGAGAGATTGATGAGTGATTTTCTTCCATTTTTACGAGTTATAAAAGTCTTAATGTGATACATTAATACATGTTTAAATGTGCATAGCCTTCTGTGACCAATTCTGAATAAAAACATGGAACTTTACTCAACATTAGAAAGTTCCTTATCCCCCCAATTAGTTAGTGTTACTGCTCTTCTGTCAACATAAGGTTAGCCATCATTCTAGAGAAATAGGAACACTCTTACTCTGTTGGTGGGAGTATAAATTAGTTCAACCATTGTGGAAGACAGTGTGGTGATTTCTTAAGAACCTAGAAATAGAAATTCCATTTGACCCAGCAATCCCATTACTAGGTATATACCCAAAGGACTATAAATTATTCTATTATAAAGACACATTCACATGTATATTCATTGCAGCCCTGTGTACAATAGCAAAGACCTGGAACCAACCCAAATGCCCAGCAATGATAGACTGGACAAAGAAAATGTTGCACATAGACATCATGGAATACTATGCAGCCATAAAAAACAATGAGTTCATGTCCTTTGTAGGTGCTTGGATAAATCTGGAAACCATCATTCTCAGCAAACTGACACAAGAACAGAAAACCAAATACCGCATGGTCTCACTCATAGTTGGTTGCTGAACAATGAGAACACGTGGACTCAGGGAGAGGAGCATCACACACTGGTGGTAGTGGCTGGAGCGCTAAAGGAGGGACAGCATCAGGGGGAGGGTGGGAAGAGATAACATGGGGAGAAATGCTGGATATAGATGAAGGGGTAACAGAGGCAGCAAACCACCTGGTTATGTATGCACCTATGCAACAACCCTGCATGACCTGCACATGTACCCCAGAACCTAAAGTAAAAATAAAATAAAATAAAATAAAATAAAATTAAATTAAATTAGAAAATAAAGGTTGGCTACCATTACGACTGCTATCATCTTTGATTAATTTTACCTGTTTTGAAATCCATATAAATAAAATCATATTGTTTTTCTTCTTTTGTATCCTATTCTTTTGGTTAATATTAAGACTAGGAGAGTCATTCACATTGTGGCAATGAATTTTTCCATTCTAATGTCTTTTATGGACTGATGATATGGTTGAAACTTTGGCTATTAAGAAAAATATTTATATGAAAATATATGCAATTTTGGTGGACATACACACTAATTTCTTTTGAGCATATGCCTCAGTTAATCTGTAGAAAAATCAGTTGAAATTCTAATTTCTTTACTCACTTTCCAAAATAAGTTCTTAAAATTAAATGATGATATAAACATTAAAGCAAATTTATATAATACTTATATACTGTCTGCATAGAGAGGGGTTTCTAAGCACAAGGTAATAAAGAAATTAAGAAAGGAAATAACAATTTGAGAACTTACTATTGAAAATATATTTTCTATCAAAGGAAACATAACCAAAGTAAAAGCAAAATTACATGTTAAGAAAAATTCGTAGGCCGGGCGCGGTGGCTCAAGCCTGTAATCCCAGCACTTTGGGAGGCCGAGGCGGGTGGATCACGAGGTCAAGAGATCGAGACTATCCTGGTCAACATGGTGAAACCCCGTCTCTACTAAAAATACAAAAAATTAGCTGGGCATGGTGGCACGTGCCTGTAATCCCAGCTACTCAGGAGGCTGAGGCAGGAGAATTGCCTGAACCCAGGAGACGGAGGTTGTGGTGAGCCGAGATCGTGCCATTGCACTCCAGCCTGGGTAACAAGAGTGAAACTCCGTCTCAAAAAAAAAAAAAAAAAAAAGAAAAATTCGTGGGCTACATTCACACCTGTATATCTATAAGTAAAACATTACATCTCCCAACAGAAAAATCAGCAAATTTTTTGAACCCAGAGATCTAAAACAAATGCCAAATTAACATATAAAAAATGTAAAACTTCACCAGTAATTATAGACAGTGTTATTGGTGAGATAGTAAAATTCTCTTACGATAATGAAAATATGAGAAATGAGATAACTTGAGAATGTTAAACTAAAACACTCTAAGATAATATTCCTGGGAGTTATATCTTAAAGAGACAGTTGAACCTCATTTGTATTGAAGGCATTTACATACAAAAATGGAAAAATGTTTTAAATCAAAAAAGTGGCTACATAACAATTGTGACTACATAACAATTAGAACAAAGACAGAAATTTATAAAGGCCAATTTTAGCAGTGCCAACACAACTTCCACCAAGAATGAAGTGATGCCCTGTATAGTTAATGTATTTATGTCTTTTGCTAAGCTAATGTTAGAAAAATATAAGAAATACTTCCAATAAAAGAAGAATACCTTAGACCCTATTAATCTGTATCCCTACTGAATCTTCAATTTGCATCTAATTAGATGACCTGTGTAGTATGTCTATGTAAAAAATAATGCCTTGAGCTGGCACTACTCTATAGTTTCTTTTAGAACTATAGTTCTGACAAGTGATTAAATTGGAATTCTTAAGAGGAATGTCCTTGTAAGATGTATTAGCATATTAGAATCCCATGTGTAAGAAACTCTACGACTCTACAAAGATTGATCTTCCGAATCAGTAGCTGAGGGCTTAACATAGTTTAAGGTTGATTTACCAAGACAAATATACCCTTGGAGGAACTGGTTAGCATGCTCACCCAATCACCTCTCCTTCTTTTAGATAGTTTTATTAAAGTAGTTGGATACCATGCTCTTCAAGACACTACATAATAATGGAATAATAAAAAATAAAACAAAAGTATTTGCTCAGTATTTGTATATGTACTCTCAATTGTATTCCTAACAAAATAAGAAAAAAATGTTCATGGTAATTATAATCCCCAAAGGTCACGAGGTCACAGATTATAGCTAACTTCTACTACCCATTCTGTATTCACTTTGCCTTCAGCAAGAACTTCAGGTGTTTATTATTCTTTACCTGGTAGGGTGACCCAAATTTTAATCCTGAAGGACCTGTGCCATAAGTGGTCTTGTCCGGATTGAGTTCTAATTTTCTATTGATTTCAATCACAGAACATGAAAAACTAAGAGAGACTCTGATAGATCTCATATTCTATACCTACTCTTCCTTATCTCCCCCATGGGATAGCCCGATTTCTCCTTGGTAGCCCTAATCAATCCCCCTAGCCAACCCCATAACTCCCTTCTTGTCCTGTCGATTCAGAATTAGTAGCCCAAAGTGGCTAGGTGACAGTCTTAACTTTCAGTTCAATGGAATTACTGCTGTGTTTTCTCGTGCAAGCATTCCTCTCTATGAAAAGGATACTTCCATTCCAGCAGAGCATAAAGTTATGAAACAGGAAGAAACAATTTTGCTAGGGAGTCACTATGGGGATGCCAACAGGTGCCACTCTTATTTCCACCCCATGATTCCCAAACCCATAAATCCTGAGTATCAGAGAAACAGCACTATATGTTAGATATGATTGAAAGAATATACAACTTTCTGGAGAAGCTAGCTCAGGCCCTACAAGGTACTGCCACCTCATTGGTACAGTAACTAGGTCTTCAAAAAGACATCTGCCCCAGGAGTGGTGGTTTGCACCTGTAATCCCAGAACTTTGGGAGGCCAAAGCAGGAAGCTCTCTTGAGCTCACAAGTTTGAGACCAGCCTGGGCAACGTGCTGAAACTCTGTCTCTACAAAAAATTCAAAAAAGTAACCAGGTATGGTGGCACACACATGTAGTCCCGCCCACTCGGGAAGCTGAGGTGGGAGGATGGCTCGAACTCAGGAAGTAGAGATTTCAGTGAGCAGAGATTGTGCCACTACACTCCAGCTTGGGCAATAGAGCCAAACCTTGTCCCAAAACAAAAGAAACAAAATAGACATCTAACTGTTCTGTCAAGCCAACTGCTTAAGGATGATGGGGAATGTGATAAGACCAGTGAATTTCACAGGCATAGGCCCTTTGCCAAAATTCTCTGGCTATTACATGAATTATCTGGTCAATATGCTGCATGGAACACCACAGGAGTAGAGCAGGCATTCTGTTCATAAGCCCACAGATGATGGTTTTGGCAGAAGCATGGCATGCATGGAAGATAAATCGATATCCGGAGTATCTATTGCAATATGGACAAAACACTGTCCCTTACAAGATGGAAGTATTCCAATGTAATCAATCTGCCACCAGGTAGATGGCTCATCACCCCCAAGGAATAGCATTATGTTGAGCATTCAGTGTTGTTCTCTGCTACTGGTAGACTGGGCACTCAGCAGTGGCCATAGCCAGGTCAGTGTTGGTGAGTGGAAGTCGATGTTGCTGAGCCATAACCTTAATCCCTGACACGATGGCTACTTTGTTTATGAACCCATTGGGGAATGGTAGGATTGAGTATGGGAAAAAGCTGACTGGAATCCCCAGAAGGGTCATGCTATTCACTTGATTACTAAAATCCTCGTTTGCTGAGGTCACCCTTTGGGGAGCATTTACATGAGACACAAATGTCTTCATCTATTTTGACCTTTAGAGAGGTTAATCCTCAAACCTATTCCACTATTTTTTGTTACTAATTTTTCATCTCAGTCTTTCTAAGTCTTTGACAACCTGGCCAAACCATTAGCTACAGTCCACTAATTAGTTCCATTATCTATTGATAACCATGGGGGGATTGCTTCTAGGACTTCCTGCAGATACCAAAATCCATGGATGCCCTCGTCCCAGTATGAATAACGTAGTATTTGCATATAACCTGTGCACATTGTCCCGTATACTTTGAGTCATCTCTAGATTACTTATAATACTTAATACAATGTAAATGTATGTAAATAGTTGTTATACTATATTGTTTAAAAAAGATAAAATTTTTACATGTTAAAGGCGAAATTAATATTTTTGTTTTTTAATAATTTTGATCTCTGGCTGGTTGAATCCACAGATATGGGCAAGGTAGGGTAGCAGATGTGAACACCACAGGCGTTTGGGCCAATTCTTCATGTAACTTACTTGAGCTTGCAGGGCCTGCTTGAGCCTGATCTTGTATATATACCACTTCTGTTTCAGAATAGACTGTTGCAATGCATGCCCAACTTAATAGATTAGTGGGTCAGACAGCACCTACTTTATAATGAGCATCTCAAGTGTCATGATAATTTGGTAGGCCATGGTCAAGTGTGCAGTTTATATTAATGCCCAATAGCAGGCCAATGTCTGTCTCTTACAGGTGAGTAATTATTGGCAAAAGATAGCACACTGTTGATCAAAAATCCTAAAGAACTGTGTTATGATTCACCTATGGGCTCTTGCCACAGACTAAAATAAAGTATCTTTATCTATAATCGGCACTTTAAGCTCCATTGGAACTGATGGATCGTATGGTCCGAGTGGCACAGCAGCTTGCTCAGCAACCTAGATCAGTTTTTACAACAAGTATTACAGCAGAACTGATTGTGTGATCATAATAAAGGATGGGAAAGAGGATGTTAAAATACTTGCAGAAAACAAACACCATTGCTGGGAGGAGGAATATTCTGAATGCAAATGAATTCTAGGTTTCTTCTCTTGCTGGGGTAAAGCCAAAAATAACTCAACTGCTGAAACCAGGAGTACATTTCAAAGCAGTATTGTCCATGGAGGCTGGAATGAGACATCTAGCACACTTAAATAGTAGACAACATGTGAGTCATACTTTTCATTCAGCTATCATACTGAAGAAGAATGTTAAAATACATAAACTGTATCTTTTTTTATCATCAAGAGAATTATATTTCAACAAATATATATTTCAAAAATAAATATTTCAACAAATTAAAGTCAGATAATTTTTTAAGAACCCATTTTATTTTTTTTCTTAAAAATATTTATTCCATTAATCTAAAATAATTTTCTTGGTGATTACCATATCCAGAAGACTTTTCTAATTTGAGCTGCTTATGTTTTTTTCAAAATGTTAAAGCAAATTGTCTCTGAGACCATGTCTGTTTCACACTAAAATTGTTAATAACTTTAATTTGTTAAATTAAAGGCCTTAATTTCTGAGTTTAAGAATCATCTATCATTTATAACAAGAAATAAAAGAAAAGAAAATTGACTCTAATAACATGACTTATGATAATTTTAACCGTATTCTCCATCAGCAATAACTGTAACCTAATATATGAACAGAGAACATTTCTTCCTCGAACACAATTAGTAACAACCCTTTTCTTTTATTGTGATGTCCAATTGTACTCTGATAGACTGTGAGATTAACTACTGTGGAAAGCCTGCTGCAGCCTGCTGTTTCAGTCAGCAATAGGTTGAGAGAAACAACAATAAGTATATATACATATATAGGTATACATATAAATACATAATTTGTGCTGGATATATATAGACACACACACATACATATGTATAACCACAGGTTCCTGTGGTTGACTCCTTACACATTTCACTTCAGTTTTATTTTCAAGTAGATCTGTATGATTTTCAAACCAGGTGAAAAATCATATCATTATGGCCCAGTAGGGACATAAAATAATTTCACTGAAACCCAGTTGGTGGTGAAATGCAATGACTGAAAATCAAGTAAGATTTACATGTTGGCAGCTTTGGAAATCAAAGCTTTACACACCTCTGATTCAATTTAAATTAGAATTCACATTAAAGGTCACAAGTTGTACCCAATGTTAATGATCCGGCTATAACCCTGGAACTATCTCAAACATATTGCTATAGGGCTGGTTTTCCAGTGTCAGGTGCCATCAACCTCACCAGGCAGAGATGAGCGTACAGGATGGAGCTCTGCACACCTCATGCCTAGATCAGGACCAAACAACTCTAAGAGCATAACACATTATTCATCATGTCTCCTGAAAAATTCACCCTTAGTATACAGTAGGATCCTTTTTCAATGGGTTTCACTTTGCACAATTTCAGTTACTCAGAAGTCAGTTGCCTTCTGAAAATACTACATGAAAAATTCCAGAAATTAGCAATTCATAATTTTTAAATTGTGTGTTGTTCTGAGTTGGGTGATGAAATCTTGTATCACACCACTTCATCTTGGCTGGGATGTGACTCATCCCTTTGTCCAGTGTATCCAGGCTATATACACTCACACTACCTCCTTGTGAGTCTAGTAGTAGACTTGGTTATCAGATCAAAAAAACATGATATGGTGTGTATAGGGTTTGTTACTTTCCACAGTTTCAGGCAGCCACTGGGGTTCTAGAAAGGTACGCTATGTGGGTAAGTGGAGGATGTATTTTATTTATGTCAAAGTTTTTGATGTCTACATCCTAAGCTTAATGAAGTATAGTAGCAAGGAGGTTTCAATTATTTTAATTGTTTACAAGATTGTGACTTGGTCATTGAAACGAATGTCCTTTTCTCTTCCTCTCTGCTTTTTAGATCATATAAAAATTAGGGTGGCTCAGCCCTGTAATCCCAGCACTTTGGGAGACTGAGGCGGGCAGATCACTTAAGAACAGGAGATCAAGATCAGCCTGGCCAACACAGCAATACATTGTCTCTACTAAAAATACAAAAAATTACCTGTTCATGGTGGTGCATGCCTCTAATCCCAGCTGCTTAGGAGGCTGAGGCAGGAGAATCGCTTGAACCTGGGAGGCATAGGCTACAGTGAGCCAAGAGTGTGCCACTGTACTCTATCCTGGGCCACAGAGCAAGACTCCATCTGAAAAAAAAAAACTTAGAGTGACATGATTAAGTACATATTTAAGATAAATATACACACAATAAATATTCATTTCTATACACTATTACATTCTCATTATATTTACAGGACTATTTACAGCTAAAATTGATTTAATTTGACCTATCTCTCCTTTATTTTGGGAATTAGCTGTAAACACTTGTTAATTTTATGGATCTTCTAACGTATTTTTTGCTAACTAGGTTTAGATTTCCCAGAAGCATTGAAAATGAAGGTAGGGTAAAGAAAGCTAGAGCCATTAATTCTTATTCACCATTGTTATTCGAAATTTACAAATATCCGTTAGAAAAAAAATTAAACCAAGTATTTGTCATCTATTTTATAATAGATTCTACCACACAAGCCATGTAAAACAATTAAGAAAATATTCTTTTATACCTAAAAAATTCAAATTATCTAAAATAAAGGTAATATTCAATCTAATTTTTTAACCCTCTTGTGGCAACAAACAGCCTTAGCCTCTTTCTCAGGTCTTTCTTTGCCTGTATGTCCCACCCTTTCATAATCTCCAGATGCTTACATAATTTTTACACAGATTCCTTTTCAAAAGAATTTAAAGCAACTTTTTAACTGGTTTTAGTTATATGTAGTACAAGTCTTCCTTTTTTAAAAAGTCAGAATTTTCTGTGAAATTCTCAGTTGCTTTCTCACCTTTACTCTGATTTAAAATCTGCATTCTTAATACGTTCTTGTCATTTTCTCATTCAACATTCATTCAAGAAATATCTATTCAGAGCCTACTGTGTGCCAAGCACAGTTATAAGTGTTGGGGAGAGATGACCGTGACAAGCTTCTAGTCTCAAGAACTTCACAGATGAGGATAATGACATCGTATGAATAGTAATAGAGATTCAGATCAGACTAATACAGTGAATGCCTGTGTATTTATGTGGCGTTAGTATCCATTTTGAATAGATTTAACTTTCTCAGACCAAGAGCAGTACTCAGTCACCCTGACACAGTTTTCAGCTCTGTATCCAGCACAAATGGTTCAAGCCTGTGGCCACAGATAAGAAGTTAAAGAAATCTCTCTATCTAGAACCCCTGGCTCCCCACTTTCCCTCTGCTTCCCTTAAAATGACCATTCTGGCAGTTGCCTGTGAATTGACGGTGACCTAGACCTTTTTCTCACATATGCATGCTTAATGCATATATTAATTGCCATAACTTTTTTACCTCCCTTTCTTCCCACCTGGGGTGTGGTCCATGACCTGTGTGTGGCCTCCAGCCTTGCAATATAGCCCTGGTTCCATAAGAACTGAAAACTCTTAAACTTTCAGTGTGGCTCTCACTGAAACCTTGCCGGCAAACCTACCTCTAGGCTGGCTGCCTGAAAACACCCCTGCTGGTGGATTTCCTGCTAGTGTTTTGTCAGGGCCTCAGAAGTCTGCTAAGTAAGAACAGGAGCTATCAGCTAAGTTGATAGAGAAACTCCATGAAGAGTTTCATCCAAAACAAATAGAATGCTCAGTATTCTCCAGCATGAGAGGAAAGAAGTGTGGAATCAGCCTTCATACTGAAGGTAATTTGGGCCTTGAGTTGAAAAAAGACTGTTGCTTTCAAGGGTAACATTATTATCTGTAAAAATGAACTGTGTTTTACACTAGAATCTCTGTGTGACCAGTTTCTCCCTAATTAACTTATTCAGGTCCTTGCTGTTTCCAGGAAAATGTCAGCAATTTAAAATTTGACATTTTAAAAGAACCAGAATGTTTTGACATCAAATCAAATATAAGTTAATTTAAATGAGTTCACAAAATGTCACAAAGAAAAGTGAGATTAAAGAATCCACTTTTTTTTCCCCAAAGTCACAGCAAATTGTTTAATAAAGAAAAATAAATAAATAATTATGTGTAAGAGATTGCCAGTTACTGTCTTTCATTTCCTTAAGAAGAAGAATGGAGCAGACTAATTCTGCTAGAATGGTCTAATTTATTAGATCAGTATATATATTTAAAAAAAAATTTTGGAATGTGACATACAATAACTATTTTTCACTTTTACCTAGAAGAAGCATGCCAAATCTCAAAAGAAACACATGAACAACAGCAAGAACAGAAATCTAACTTAAAATTAGCCCCAATCTTGAAAGAAAAAAATTGGAAGATCATAATGTCACAACAACGAGTGGTTTTATAAATTGAATGAATTTGTCTTTATGACAAACTCATTATATTTTTTCTTATTTTACTTTAGTCATGTGAAAGTATATTCAAAGCCCAGAATCTGAGCACATATAGGGACCAAGAAACACTTGTCTAGATTCTCAGGCAATCTGTAACATCAGCAGTAGATGGAAAGAAGGAGAAAGATGAGTTTTAGGGATACGGACTGATCTATATGGCTTTGGAAAATAAAGCACTGCGTTTTTTGTTTTCTTTTTTTGTTTTTTTTTTGTAAAGGATCTTTATTTTCTATGTTTACATACATCTCCCATTAAAAGATTAGGACATCAGGGTTTTCTGCCTATAACCTGATTTTTGTATATGCAAACACTCTTTTGGAAGATCTTGATGATAAGCTCAGCAGATAAGGACTGGTCTGGTACCACGCGGTAATACAAGGGATCTGATCTCCATCAGGGTATGATGATAATGTATACTTGATATCTAGAATTAATCTAATGTTTCCTCATTTTTTTCACAGACTCACATGTATTTCACTTATTTATACTTCAGAATATTTCAGCACTCTTTTGAGATTGCCTTGATTTGAGATTGGGTTTCCCACCACTTCTTTGAAAACTTTGGATGTGTTATGCCTCTTAATAAGAAATCTGATATGATAAAATGACATGAATAACGTAGATAAAATAAGATATACCTTAGTCATTGCTGAACTTTCAGTAAGCAATTGTGATCAAGCTGAAAAGATACAGTAAATTGCATTAATAAGAAATACGGGTCTTTTGTCTTACCATTATTCTCAAAAGTATTCCATAATTTACCACAGTGACTTAGGTGATGACTTCATGCAAACTTACCATAGGATGGGCCCTGAAGATTGACTGAAAAAGTAGTATGCCACAGTCATGTCCTTTGACTGTGATAAATATGATCTTTACATTAGAGATTCATATAAAACAGTGAAATTTAGAAAAGGATGATACTGGTAGATGTGCAAGCTCATGAAATCATAAAACAATGAACAGTCTTTCAAAATTAAAGCCATTATATTCATGACTACTGGGCAAAGCAATACGTGAACTATAAAGTTTATCATTGTCTCTCAGTTTAAAAAATACGATAAAAACCAAAGTAAGATTCAGTATTACCGTCCTGGAGCACAGTTGCTGACTATAGAACTTACTGTCTGTTCCCTTCTGCTGTTTTTCCTCTGTGACTGTTTCTTCATCACTTTTCTTTCATAAGCAATTTTTCCTTTTCCTCTTCGCTCTCTCTTCTTACTCCACAATTCCACCCAGCAGGCCCTGAATAACTTCGGAAGTAAAAACACCCTAGTACAAGACTGCCCTTTTTTTTGGTTTGCATACAGTTGCATTACATTTACAGTTACACACCACGTGATGTTTCAGTCAACAGTGAGGCACATTTACTACAGTCATTTCATAAGATTGTAATGGCGCTGAAAAATGTCTATTGCCTGGTGACACCGTGGTCATTGTAATGTTACAGTGCAACACATTAGTCATGTGGTGATGCTGGTGCACACAAACCTACTGTGTTGTCAGTTGTATAAAAGTATAGCACATACAATTATGTATAGTATATAATACTTGCTATGTTAATAAGCATGTTATCTATTTATATATTTGTTATGGGGTATTTTTTATCACTAAAGTATACCCTTTCTATTTAAATATTTTTAAAAAGTGAACTGTAAAACAGCCTCAGGCAGTCACTCAGAAGGTATTTCACAAAAAGGCATTTTTATCATGGGAGATAACAGCTCCATGCATCTTAATGCCTCTGAAGACTTTTCACTGGGAAAAGATGCAAAAGTGAAAGCAGTTATATTGATGATCCTGACCCTGTGTAGGCCTACGATAATGTGTGTGTTTGTGTCTTAGCTTTTAACAAAATGTTTGAAAAGTACAAACAAAAATTAAAAATAAAAAAATGCTTATAGAATAAGGATATAAAGAAAACATTTTTATACAGCTGTATATACAATGTGTGTTTTATGCTGTGTTATGAAAGAGACAAAGGGTCAAAAATTAAAAGTTTATCAAGTAAAAAGCTACAATAAGCAAAAATTAATTTGATATTAAACAAATACTTTTAAAAATAAATGTAGTGTTGCCAAAGCATATAGTGTTTATAAAGTCTACAGTAGTGGACAGTAATGTCCTAGGCCTTCACATTTACTCACCTCTCACTCAATGATTCACCCAGAGAAACCCTGCAAGATCCATTAGTGGTACATGCTCTAGACAGGTTTACCATTTTGTGGATGGTTCATAATGCATTTTTACTGTACCTTTTCTATTTTTAGGTATATTTAGATACACAAATACTTACTATTGTGTTATAATTTCCAACAGTGTTCAGTATAGTAACATGCTGTACAGGTTTGTAGCCTAGGAGCAAAAGAGTATATGATATAGCCTAGCTGTGTAGTGGGCTATACCATTAGCTTTATGTAACTACCCTTGACCTGGTCTGGATGTGTGTCCCCAGTGAAATATTATGGTTAATTGTAATCCCTCATATTGCAGATGGGGCCTGGTGGGAGGTAATTGAATTAGGGGGTGGTTCCACATGGTTTAACACCATCACCCCTTGGTACTGTGTATTACAGTTTTCTCATGAAATCTGGTGTATAGTATCTCCTCCTGCCCCTCTTGCTCCTGCTCTGACCATGTCAGATGTCTCTGCATTCCTTTTGTCTGCTGCCATGAATGTAAGTTTCCTGAGGCCTCCCAAGAAGCAGAAATCACCATGCTTCTTATATAGCCTGTGGACCCGTAAGCCAATTAAACCACTTTTCCTTACAAACTACCTAGTCTCATTATATCAATGTAAAAACTGACTAATACAACATTCTATGCTATCTTCATACAATGACAACATTCTGATGCATTTCTCAAACAATATACCCATCACCAAGGGATACATAGCTGTAGTATCATGAAGTCACTAAATATAAAATGATAATCATATTTGAGAATGTAAACAACAGCATGGAATCTCATTATTTCTTTAAAGAGATTTTTCTTTGATTTCATAGTTATGCATATGAAATATTCTTCAGAAAAAAAACTATGATGAAAAACATATTATTAGTCAATTCACTGACCCTGTTCAAAACCAAACAAATTGCAGTGTCTTGGTATCAGATGGTTTATTCAAGTCAGAGAACGATTTTGGGCACAAAGAGACATCCACTGTTCTGCAGAGAGGACATATCCATGGAAAATGACAAGTTGCAAACCTTTTAGGAACATTAAAAGTTGTAATTTAAAATGAATGGAAAGCAAAGAACAGTTAGCATTTTTTCTAGTGTGATCCCTAGATCTTGTAAATCTCTGTAAATCTTTCATAATGTATTTTTACTGTACCGTTTCTATTTTTAGATATGTTTAGATACACAAATACTATTGTGTTTAGATGACTTCCTGGAAATCGATTGAGGTGTTTTATATAGCAGATTCCAGGGTCCCACTCAACACCTATAGAATGAGGGAAACAAGAGGAGATGCCTGGGAATCTGCATTTATAATAACCTTTTCAGATGTTTCCTGTATACTCTTTAGTTTGAATATTACTGGGTTACAAGAATACACAGCTTTCAATGTGACTATATCCATTAACTTTCAGCACTCCTGCCAGGTTCTGAACCACAGTACTATTGTAAGAGTTGGCTGGTTAATGAATCTAATTCATTCTTGGCCACGAGAAATTCACAGGGCTAATCTTGAAAGTTGACAATATTAATGACTATACCATGTTGGTAGATTTCAGCAGGAGTGGAAAACTTCTTAAAGCTTGTGAGTAAGTGAGAGCGTATAGTATTTACTGTTTTGTTTCCGGGTTAGTTTGTTAATGATAATGGTCTCCAGCTTCATCCATGTCCCCGCAAAGGACATGATCTCATTCTTTTTTATGGATGTATAGTATTCCTTGGTGTATATGTAACATATTTTCTTTATTCAGACTGTCGCTGATGGGCATTTAGGTTGATTCTATGGCTTTACTATTGTGATTAGTGCTGCAAAGAAATGACACATGGACACATAGAGGGAAACAACATATACTGGGGCCTTTCAGAGAGTGGAGGCTGTGAGGAGAGAGTATTAGGAAGAAAAGCTAATGGGTACTATGCTTAACACCTGGGTGATGAAAAAATAAATTGTATAACCAACTTTCCTGACAAACGTTTATCTATGTCACAAACCTGTACTTGTACACTCAAACTTAAAAGTTAAAAAAAGTTCTTAAATCATTTATATGATATTTTTAAGTAACTAATGTTGTCTATATATTTTTCATATTGTTATAAAAGATTGACAACTGCAAATCTTGGTTATATTGCACAAATGTACAAGGTTTTTTTTTCTCCCACATGTTCTTTTTCAAAAGGATTTGTAGAGGTTGCTCTCTTTAAGGCATTCATAGCATGATCTAATTAGGCTTGGGAATAAATAATATATTGAATATCTTAATAACTCTGGCTGAAAAATAGTATAGATTTAAAAGTGATGTTAGAATTTTTTAAACAATAAGCATTTTAGATAAGTTTCATTCCTTCATTCAACTAAATAAAAATATATATATTTTCAACAATAGAACAATTTCCAGAAAATGCCCACATCTTGGAAAATGCACTAGTAAATACATAAATTATACTCTTACTTTTATTTTAATTTCAAACAAAAATATTGATTTATCTAAGTCATTTTGCCCTCAAAGTGTTACCTAGATTGTCTGTCTTCTTTTAAATTCAAGATTTGTGCATATTACTTTATTGATGGTGCCAGTCTAGTTTTTCCCTTTTGTAATTTTCTCCCAGCCTACGTTAAAAGCTGTATGTACTCTGCAGTGGCACCTGTGCAATTTTAAAACAATTCAGAAAATTACTCCCAGCTTTGACTTCTGTCCCAATTTCATTTCTCGATATTCTATTACATTCCCTGGTTTCTTTCCTGTTTCCTCCTAGTTTTTCCTCCCTCTTTCAGTATTTTTTTTTTGCTGGTTTCCCATGTAATGGTGTGCCAGTTTTCCCATTTTGAAAGATTTTATTTTCTAAAATGCACAGTATTTCTTATTATTCCTTCACTGTCAAGGGTCATAGGTTAATTGCAGTCTCACACAGCCAAGTGTAAGATGCAATCCCAGAGCACTAATGGCCTGTAATCAAGATTTACTTTAAAGATATGACAAAAGATAAGTGGAAAGAGGATATTATAACCTTTGTGCTTCCCCCAGCCCTTTGGAAATAAGCTACTTTTCCTTTTGAGATGTGTTGAAACATAAATATTTGTTAAAACAAATTTGTTTCTCTAGCAGAAGATCAGTGTTAAACATGTTTGTTTTGTAATATAAATTGTGCAGTGCGTTCTACTTTTTGATGAAGCAGTTGGACTATCAAGAAATTAGCACACCACTTTTCCTACTGCACACATGAATAGGTTGGCAGTGAAATGCAGACATTTACTGCATTTTACAGTCCGGTGAGCTCAATAGCAGCTGCTTAAAGACCAGAAACAAGATCTTGAAAACAAAGTGACTCTTTATTTCTTCAATTCAAATGTAGAATTTATACAACAGAATACTCCTATAGTATTGTTACTAGCAGGCGAAGGTAAAATTTTCATTGGAAGATATTCATATTTAGCTTCTTTGCAAAGGAAGTTAAACTTTTACAAAAAGCCTTATGCTGACATGTTCTGTTTGTATGATTTTACTATAATTTCTTTCATAGATTGCATAGTCTTCAAATATTGATAATATATTTTATTAAAATGTACACAAAGAATTATAACTAATATAATAAATGTGTATTTGATATAAAATATGTTTTTAATGTGTTATGGACATTTAATGAAGCAGGTAAAATATTTATTAGGCAACATTTATGGAGTGCCTCCTGTGTGTATCATGATTTCTTAAGTACTGTTCTATGTGTGACCCTATGAAACTGAAGTATTTAAATACACGGAGGAAAAAGAGTAAATTAAAAGTCACTCTACAGCATGATAAATGCTTTGATAGTGACATATCCAATTTGACATGTAAGATTAGAAGACGTTTGCCTGTGTCTGCCAGGAGATTGAGATTAGGAAATAACCATCTCCAACTTAGAAAAATTAAGCTTTAATTTAAAGGGTCAATATGTTTAGAGGAGAATAACTTTTACAGAAGATTCTGTGGTTGATAAATTGTCAAGGAGTCATGGGGATTTTGATTCATACAAAATGAAAAGTAGTTTTTTGGGGGATTGGCATGTAGTATTAAGGGATTTCTAGGTGGGAAATAAAAGTGAGAAAGTAATTTGGAACTATTTTTTATAATGACCCTTTCTTTGAAACACAAAGAAGTTTTAATTTAGGTTCAGAAACCTGGTCAAATTCATTATAGTGATAACTGATCAAATTTTTATTTGTGTATTTCTGAAACAATGGGGAAACAATTCTGAAAGCAGTGGGGAAAATTGCATCATAGGGATGATACTGGAAGAATAGCAGATGACACATTCCTTGAGTAAGAGCACAAGCAAATGATTTTTAAAAATTAATTCAAAGAATAGCAAAATGGAGGAACAGATTTGAAACGTTTAAAACAAAATAAGTTATTTAGCACTTGATAATTAAATGGTTGGTTATATGAGTGGATAAAGAAAATAACAGATATATAAACAAACACACAGACAAAAAGAATAAAGTACTTCAATTGTTGGAGATGTTGAGAAATGGTCTGTAAACTATACATACTCAGAAAGAAGAATGAATGTATCTGTGACTTCTTGAAAATTGGGGTACCAAAATTATTTCCATTACTGTTAATGCATACTAATTCTCTCATCAAGAGGTAGAGTCTATCTTCACTCAAAATGAATAAATATAGACTGACTCGGTAATTTGTACTGACATGTGCCACACAGTAGAAGTGACCTTCTTAGATTTCTGAGCTCGGGCTTTAAGGGGACTGCCAACTTTAGCTTTCTTGCTTGGAAGCCTAGTTGTATACTGTAATGAAGTCCAGGGCATTCACTGGCATTGAGAACATTTAGAGAAGCCCTAAAAGATAAAAGCATATGTGGAGAGAGAGGGTACATGAGGGATAGTCAAGGGATCTCAGCCAGCAGTCAGCACCGTGATGTCAGTCCTGTGAACAAACCATTTTCAGTCCTTCCTGATCAGCTCGGCCACTAGTCACAAACAGTCATAAGAACAAATTCAGCTGGTAGTGAAATTTTGGGTTGGTTTGTTTCACAAGAATAACTACATGAAACAGTAGTTGATATTTATTAATAAAGGTCCTATATGACCAAATAAAAAACATATGAGCTTGGCTTTAGAACCAAGAGATTGGAAGGCCAATTATGAGAATGTTAGGGAAGTCTGGAAGATCAGTGTGAAGATTGTTATTGGAGGCTGAAGAAATGCTAAGGCATATACCACAGTGGCAGAATTTTGACAACACCATCAACAGTAGTAGCATGGAATGCTTTTTAAAATGTACCTGATGAATTTGTAGATCAGTCCAAGAAAATTTCCAGATAGAATTTTTTATTGCTTATGGCAAAGCAGTACAAAGAAACCAAATGGAACTTTAAAAAGTAATATATTAAAAGAAGGAGTTAAATAGAAAATCATTCCATTTTTAAGCAAAATTAGAGAAAATATTTCTAATTAAAAAATTTGTAGGTTGGACAATTTATCATTCCTAGCAGGTTAAGCTGGCAAAAGTCCCTAAAAGTAAGAAATAGCCCCAGAGGAAAGATAAAATCCAGGATGCTGATAAAGTCAAAATAAAATCAATAGTATTGATATACAACCCTTTGTTAAGATTTCAGAAATATTTAAGTTCTTTTCAGAAGAACTTTTTCTAATGGAGAGGATGACAGTCTGTTATATAGCAGTTTCATAAAGATTTAAGGGAAGTGTATTGTCAAAAGCACTGTCAGCTTCTACTAAAATAAATGGAGGGGTTAAAATGTAAAGAGGCTTCTGGGATCCCAAATATCTGTGGACAGAAAGCAGGTTGAACAAACCACTCAGCTGCAAACATGGTGTATTTCTTTTGTAAATGGAAGATACTTTAGAAGATGAAATAAAAATGCAGCAAGGATTTTTTTAGGGAACTAGTATAAGATGGCAGATACATAATCAAGGAACATTTCTAGTCTTTGGAGTAGGGTTTCTTGGAAATCCTTGCTGGATGTCAGAATTACTACTGGCCACTGATTGCAATGAGCTTGCCTTTTCAGCCTGTTGTGAAAAAAAGTATCTATAGCGGTTTTCCTGACTCTATGTCACCATTATACATTGCTTGTATATGGAGAAGGTAACATGGACTTGACTTTACAGGTTTCCAGAAAAAGAATAAACATTCCCAAAGGGACTCATCTGTATCCAGATACGGTGTACATCATTATATTGCAATTGGATGAAGTACTGGGTTATTGAGAAAGAAGACACGTGCATTTTGCATGTGGGAGTATTGTGGCTTGTTTAAGACAGAAGGTATAATGTGGTTTCCTACAAATATGGATTCCAGTGCTTCCCTCAATCCCTTTACATGCATGCTCTCCCTTTAAAGAAGCAGAGTCTATTCTCTTCACCACCTTGAATTTGAACTGACCTTGAGTACCATGTTGATTAAAAGAATGTGATAGAGGTAACATATCAAGCCAAGGACTTAATAGGACCAGTACTTTCCACTTTCCTTTCAAGACACTCAGCTCACCTCCCATGTTATAAGGAGGCCAAAACTATACAACTGAAGTGAAGATCACTTAGAGTATCAAGAAGATAAGATACCACATGTAGATATTCCATGGAGACGTAAAACAAAAAACCTACACCAATATGTTGTGTTAAGGCTACAGATAGAATTATTTTTTCAGTCCAGAACCCTGCCAACACTGCAGACCAGAAAACCATCTGGACAACTCAGTTCAGCCTAGCACAAATTCTAGCGCTGCTGTGAAATAATTGTGCAGATAAAATTAAAGTCTATAATCAGTTTACTTGAGTTAAATAAAAGGAAATTGTTTTTGAGTTTGCCTAAATTAAAACATTATAAAGCCTTTAAAAGAAGTTTTAGTCATTTCCTGGAAGCGGACATCAAAAGAGCTGCTGGATATGCAGTTGTTCTCTTTCCCCTGGATCTTCCTTCTTGATTGCTGCCTGTGGGAAACAGGTGTCAGCTCATGCCTATGGAGTTTTAATCTACTCCTGATCTTCCTTTTCTTACTGCCTGCCCTGTGGACCTCTTCCTTGCTTAATAAGCTGCCACAGTTATGTAAACCTTGTAATAAGTCTGTCCATCTGTGTATGTGTATATATATATATATATACATAAAAATAAACATGTGGATATATAGATAAATAGAAAACAAAAACCTGATGTTGAGTTAATCTAAAGTAAAAGCATTAAAGTTTCAAGATCAATCTATGATATGCCCAAAATATTGATGCTATAATAAAGCTTCATTCTGTTTAACTGATTTCTAACTTAAAACAGAATTTCTAACATGCTTTTAGAAGCATGATGTTTTTGCTCTTCCATATCTAGAAGTCAGAAAGCTACAAATAATTCTTTTTTTCAAAAGAATCATCACATTAAAATGTGATGCCTTCAGTTCTCAGTCTTTTCACCTATAGGAGGCAATGATATTATTCTAATACTTTTTCTTGGTGTTTAATATAAATTGACTATGAAGTGATTGAATTTTGTTACCAGAGTTTATGCAGGAAACACCTCATAAAAATGACCAGTAAATGATGTTAAGATTGTATAGGATTAGCAAAGTCTAGAGATTTAAAATGTCTTTTCTCAAGTAATATCTTCCCTGAATATAGCCAGTCTACTCTTCTCCTTGCCAAGAATCAGTGGAATGCAGTTACTTGTGATGGAGCAATATTATGCATGTAATTTATCTTCTTAAATTTCAGGGATAGCTTATTACATTTTATTTTTAAGACAAAGTAGAGAATTTTTTTTTTTTTTTTTTAGTTTATAAATAAATAGATTTTTCGAAGTTTTGCTGTCTGATTTTCCTTAGGTACAAAAAAGCTGGTCCAATGACTAATTGAGCGTTCTATCTCAAGTCTTAACTCCTTTAGGAAATCCAATGCAATGAGGTAATTTATGTCTAGTAACTGACAAGTGCTATGCCTAAATTACGAAAGATGCCCATATTTTCTTTAGAAGATTTGAAATGAGGTCTTCTATGTTTTTAGGATTCAACCTATACTATGCTTTAAGAAATTTTGAACTATTATGTCTGTGTAGTTTAACAGCTTTTTTTCAGACATTTCTTTAATGTTACATCTAACAGCTCATAGAAATGTGAACTGATAGTGCTTTCAAAGATATCTTCACTGAAAAATAATTCACTTAGAAAAATTGTATTTTCTCTTAAACTGAATGCCTTATTAAATCCTGTAGGCCTATTCTTTTTGTCATGGAGATTTGGTGGAGTAGATTTCTATAGAAGCAAGGATTAGATGTTCTCATTAGATCAATTTTATAATTTATTCTATCATTAAGAAAACGCCATTGTAGACACTTAACCAATGAGAAGGAAAAAATGGTAAGTTTTTTTTTTTTTTAGCACAGAATATGATACAAAATACCTGTGTTAAAAAGTCCATTTTCATCACAAGAGTATGTCCATAATGTACATGCCCAGAAAATGTTAACTTTGGACATACTGAGAGCTACTGTAGCACTTTTACTTCTAGTCAAGATTGTCTCATGCAGAATGTGTCTGGTGATATTACAAGTGATTTATGTAGGAAAATAGGGTCAATTGAACAAACTAATGGATTTGACTTAGCTGATTCCCCAGGGGAATTTCTGTTTTATATTCTGTGTTATCCTATGCTCTGTTCATTTCAAGATAGAAAAACCTGAGCTGAAGACTCTCACAGGCTTTGAGTAATCCCTGCCTTTACAATGTTAGCCCTTTATGTTCATCATTTCACGGCACCTAAATGCGATTTTTATGATTTTGATGCTCTTGGTTAGTAATGGGAAGCACTATTATTAGAGCTCAGTAATCAATAATCAAATTTTCGTATTTAGTGTGATGCCATAAAACAAAGTCGCAGAGTCTTGATTAGCTTTTGTCACCCCATTAATCCAACTGCATAGTAGTTTAAACTATCATTTTGGCACAAAGAATCTGTAATATGAATCTTTCTTCACAGCATCAACATCTTGTCTCCACGTTTATCACTATTTGTAATTAACTATGAGTGACTAGAGATTCAAAAGAGTTTGATTTTAAAGACAAAGACTTATACCACCAATTCAAACTGTCTTTAAAGATCTGAGACTCTGACACACCTCCATTATTACAACAGAACACTGTTAGAGAAAATTTAATTTTGTTTCAAAAATTGCATAAGTAGGAGAACCACATCTCAGACCTGGCATACCCACATCTCAGACCTTGAAACAGGATTATTATTCCTACGATATTTTCAAGTACCCACCTGCTAGAGTTTAAATATTTTTCCTCTGCAAAACTCATTTCAATATTTAATTCTGAAATCAATGGTATTGAGAGGTGCCACTTTTCTTTTCTTTTTCTTTTTCTTTTTTTCTTTAACATGGAGTCTCGTGCTGTCGCCAGGCTGGAGTGCAGTGGCGCAATCTTGGCTCACTGCAACCTCCAACTCCCTGGTTCAAGAGATTCTCCTGCCTTAGCTTCCTGAGTAACTGGGATTACAGGCATGCAACACCACGGCCAGCTAATTTTTGTGTTAGTGGTAGAGACGCGGTTTCGCCATGTTGGCCAGAATGGTCTCAATCTCCTGACCTTGTGATCCGCCCTCCTCTGCTTCCCAAAGTGCTGGGATGACAGGTTTGAGTGAGCCTCTGTGCCTGGCTGAGAGGTGGAACTTTTAAGAGGTAATGAGGCTATAGGAGTTTCTACCTCAAGAGTGAGTTTAATGCCTTTACAAAAAAAGGACATTTAGACGTGATTTCTCTTTCTTGGTTCTTCCCCTCTGCTGTCATTTGAGAAACTGTGCTCCTCCTCTCCACAAGATGCAGCAAGACACCATCTAGGAAGTGGAGACCGGGACTTACCAGATACCACATATTCTAGTGATTTGATCTTGGACTTCCCAGCTCCTAGAACTATAAAAAATAAGTCTCTATTCTTTATAAAATTTTACAGTCTCAAATATTTCGTTATAGCAGAACAAAAAGTGCTGAAACATTGACTCATATTTCTGACCACAAAATAGTTTCACTACTTCCTCTTCTTCAGGCTCTTTTGTAATTTTTCTTTTATTTTTTTGTTTTTTTTTTTAATTTGAAGTATTTTCCCCAATACTTCACTTTATGCCAGATGATTTGCCTAAATATCTCCTGTGGAGGCTGATGACGGTCCCATAACATCTATTCTTAGAAATGAATGTCAAGTACTGACTCAGCAGGATTACTTAATTTATGATGTTCCCATAAACAAGATGCTTGGATGAGCTCTCTTCTGATACTGTCCACAATTATTGGAAACGGAACTATTCCTACTTGCTGGTGAAAAAAAAAAAAAAGACTAGAGTTTGGAGTTGAGTACTTAGTGATAATATTTGAGTACTTTTCTAAATGTTCTAATAATCATCAGAACAGCTGAAAGTATTTGATTGAAAAAGAAATTCAAAGGTCAAAAAGAAAATGTTGACAATTTTACTTTTTTCCGCAGAGCTCATCTTGTATATTTTGACTGCTTATATATATGTAAAATAGCATGATGACAATAAGTACATTCTATAAAATGTAAAATTTCAGCATTTAACCATTTATTCTGTTATACATCCTTATGAAATTTATGTGTTTCCTTTGTCCAGAAAGTTTTGTTGTGTGCCATATGATTGAAGTAAAATAAATATATCATTCATTTTCAGGCATATAAATTTATCTCTTTAAAATTTTCAGTATTTTCCTCCAGAATTCACCAGTGTTGAGAATTTTTAGTAGTAATATTTCTGTGGAATAGTACACTAATAACTATATATACTTTAAAAAATACTGCATGTGTTTGATAGACATCTGGGTCTACGTTTATCTACAATACAGCCTTGATTGAAAAAGAATTAACCTTTTAAAAATGTGATGAATGTACCTTTGGAAATTAGAAATGTACCTTTAGAAAATAGACATATATGTCTTTTGAATAGCTTTTATTTTTATACTAATTATTTTATAATATATTCACTTTAAATTTTGGTTTAAGGTGTTTGCCATAGATATAGAAAAATATAAAATAAGAGGGAAAAATAATTTTATCATCTTGAATGAGATGATTGCATTAATCTAGCAAGTGAGTTAAATCAGTAACAGAATTTTGAAAAATAGTAGTGGGTAATAGCTAATAATAATGTTTTAATGTATAACCTGTTTTATAACATTCAACCAAGTTTTTTTTTTTTTTTTTTTTTGAGACAGAGTTTCGCTCTTGTTACCCAGGCTGGAGCGCAATGGCGCAATCTCGGCTCACAGCAACCTCCGCCTCCTGGGTTCAGGCAATTCTCCTGCCTCAGCCTCCTCAGTAGCTGGGACTACAGGCACGCGCCACCATGCCCAGCTCCAAGTTTGTTTTTGTTAGTCCCGATAATATCAGAAGCAGTATATTTGTAATTTCAGTGTTTATTACTAATATTATATATCCCTCAATTGGCATAATTATATTTTAACTGAAATATACTGTGGAATTATACATTCTAGGCACTGTGCTGGGCTTTCTGGCAAAATTGTAATGTTTATGAATATAAATGTTACACATAATTTTTTAACATTTTAGTATATAGTATCTCTTAGGGAATTATAATGAACTTGGAAAATCTTGTATTTCAGTGCAACTGTAATTTACTACACTTGGAGAAAATAAAATCTTGATATTTTCATAGCACAAAAGTATACATATGTGCTAGTCACAGCATCTAGATTAAGAATCCACCCTTTAACCTAAAATAAAAGTGAAAATATTTTTAAAAAGAATCTATCCTACAGAATTAATGGCATTGATATGTCATGCTGGATATATAAGAATGTTTCACAGCATCGTTTATGGTGGCAAAATAATCAAAACTAAACATAAAGGTCTTCAGTAGGGAATTGGTAGAATAGTTTTTGTATTCCTATGATGGAAAAATATTAAAAGATATTAAAAGATAACTTAGTTTGCATGTATTTACCTGAAGCTTGTATATGCCAAAGAGGAGTTTGCATAATAATATGTATGATATCATTCACTTCATACAGAGTATTGCTTAACACATTCTGTGTGAGATCAATTTAAGGAATTTACATGCATTGTCTAATTTAATCCTCACATCAACCAGCGATTAGAGCAGTTTTATCATTGCTATTGTGTCTCTGAATCTTGGATACAAAGAGATTGAATAATTATTTCCCTGAAGTCACACAGGGAAAGAATAGTAAAGTTACTCAATTATTAGAATTTTGAAAACTTCAGAATAAAGAAAGCATGTTTAATTCCTGCCCCTGCAACCCTTGGTACATGGCTGTTCTCCCTGGTTTCAGTTACTAGCATTCAACTGAGGTCTAAAAACAGGAGCGAATATAACAACAAGATAGTATGAGAGGCTGTAAAAGAGACTGCATTCATCTACTTTTATTACAGTAAATTTTAATTGTTCTATTTTATCATTTTCATTGTTGTTAATTTCTTATTGCATCCAATTTATAAATTAAACGCTGCCATAGGTATGTATGTATAGAAAAAAGGGACATATTACAATGTATAGAAGGTTTGAACTACTTACGGTTTCATTCATGGGGGGCTTGGAATGTATCCTCTGTGGATAAGAGGGATGACTATATTTCCTAAGTTTCATAATGGCATTCTTTAGAAATAGATTAAATGTCATGCATGGGCTTTGAACTTATTAATTTTATTATAACATTTGACAACATCCCATGAGATTCTGATGTGCGCATAGAAAATATCAAACCAGTATTATGTGCTATATATACTTGGTTGAATAAATATACTCACAAGGATTAATCAATGGATATACAATGTTTGAATTGAAAAATAATATACTTCTGAGTTGTATTACTGGCACTATTATGAATAAAAATGTTATCAATGATATAGTTACTAGGCTGCTCATAAATACTTTTGTTTTTCTCCTACTATAGAAATAATAAAATGGCAGTATTTCGCCGTGCTTAAAGGTAGATGAAGCCCCTTACTTGTTTTGACCAATGTCATTTGAATAGAAGGAATTTTTTCAGGGCCTTCCCATGGTCCCTTATGAGCTATATTGACATGAATTGTGATGGAGCTTTCATTGGCTGTCTTCCTAAATGACTAAGTCTCCTTGCAAACCTATTATAGAGACTGAACTGGTTTTAGATTTGAATGTTATTTATTTCTGCAGTATATTATAGGTCATCTTAACTGATACACATAACAAAATGAAATGTTCAGTTTAGAAATATACAAATGTCCTTACCAAAGGAAACTAGGCAATTCACTTAATAACAAAACCAGTATTTGATTTCAGGAATTTAGAATTTAGAGTATATAATTATATACTGTAGACATATTCACATATATAAGTTAATTTTTGATTAATAACTTACAGAAAGCTATGCACTTGAGATTTACAAACTTGCTGAATAAAATTCAGTGAGAAAAGCGCATTTTAGTATATGCTTAATGAAAATGTCTTGATGGAAACCCTAGACTCTAAAACTACAGTGTGGCATTTAGCATGAGACAAGTAAAACCCATAATAAATGACTTTATATGTGGCTTTTGGATACAGTTCTAGGTTTAAAATTTGAGAATAAGGTTGGCATATTCTATTCTTTGCAAAAAAAGAGGGCTGTCACAACAGTGTGTTCCTGAAACCCTTTTTAAATAAAGGAAAAATCGAAGAGCTGGCATTTTAACCGTAGTATATCTAATACATAATGTTGCTTCATAAGTTATTGAGACCTCCCTCGATCTCTGGGATAGTTTGAGCAATGGCTGAAAATAATCTATCAGAAAAAAATGTATCTATAATTCTGTCAATAAATGAGAAAATATTCTAAAATTCTTTAAATTCTAATTCTGGGTTTTTGAACACATTATATATAAAATATAACAAAATAAGGTGAACATTATCTAACTGAAGCTGCTCTTCAATTCTTATATACTGAATTTAAGGAGAGAGATGTTATCACCCTAAGAAATTATACCAACTAATGACTGCATGCCATTTATATGTTTTCTAAAGTTTGTATTTTCAGTTAATGCACTTTCAATGATATTAAGGGGCACTTTATTAACAGTTATTTGAAGTGTAATTTCTATACAGAGACCTGCACATATTTAATGTGTATACTTTAATGAGTTCAAACATATGCAAACACCCTGGATACTGTTACCACATTCACTTGGATATGATTCACATAAACATATGCAAGAGCCCCTGAAATTTATTTTTAACCCTTTGTGCGTGTATGTATGTGCTAAGAAGACTGAATATGAGACCTCCTCAACAAATTTTGACATACACAATATTATAGTATTAACTATTGGCACTATATTGAACAGCAGCTCTCTAAAATGTATATATCTTGCATAACAAAGTTCCTATTCCTTGAAAATATTCCCATTACCCCATAACGCAGCCTTTGGCAACTATGATAGTATTCTCTGCTTCTGTGAGTTTGACTATTACAGATACCTCATATAAGTGGAATTATACAATATTTGTCCTTCTCTGACTGGCTTTTTTCTCCAAGCATAAAATCCCCCAGTTTTATCAATGTTGTCACAAATGGCAAGAATTTCTTCTAAAGACTGAAACATATTTTATTGTGTGTATATACTTCAATTTCTCTATCCATTTATCTGTCAGTGTGATTAGACATGAGTCATTTCCGTATCTTGACTACTATGAAAAATGATGCTATAACCATGGGAGTGCAGGTGTTTCTACAAGATCCTGATTTTAATTGTTTTGGATATATATCCAGAAATGAGCTTGCTGAATCACATGGTAATTCTGCTTTTAGCTTTTGGAGGAACCTCCATACTGTTTTCATAGTTGCTGTATCCTTGTACATTCTCAATGGACAGTGTCCAGGGGTTCCAGTTTCCTCACATCATCACCATTTATCTTTTGTTTTTTTTGAAAATCAAAATCCTCAGTAATATCTTTTTGATATTACTATTTGCAGTGACTTTTTGGATATGACATTAAAAGCACAGGAAACAGAGGCAAAAAATACGCAAGTTGGACTATATCAGACTAAAAACAAACAAGGAAATCAAAAGCCAAGCAAACTTCTGCACAGCTAAGGATATAATCAACAGAATGAAAAGGCAACCTATAAAACCAGAGAAAATATTTGCAATCCATATATCTGGTAATCGGTTAATTTTCAAAATATATAAGAAATTTCTACAAATTAATAGCAAAACACACATAATCTGATTAAAGAATGGGCAAAGGATTTGAACAGACATTTCTTCAAAGAAGATATGCAAATAGCCAATAGATACACTAAAAAAATATACAAACTCAACATCTTTAATTATCAGGGACAGGCAGATTAGTAGAATCTCCAAATAAATAAATTACTTTACAGACTATTTAACCTATAAAATGATGCATTATGTTATGTTAATTGTTACAGAAATCATTTCCTCACAATTGCCGCATCAATCTGTTTGTGGTACTATTACAAAATATTTGCTACCTCGTCATTTATAAAGAACGGAACTTGGTTTCTCACAATTCTGCAGGCTGGAAATCCAAGATGAAGTCACCTGCAGTTCAGTGTTTGAGTCTAAGACAGCAGTTTGTTGCTGCATCCACTGGAGGGAAAAAATACTGTATCTTCTCATGATGGAAGGATCCGAAGGTAGGAATAGGGACCAAGCTTTCTCTGTCAAGCCTTTTTGTGGTAACATTAATTCATTCATGAGGGTGCCATCATGATGACATGACCACTTCGCAAAGGATTTCATCTCCTCCCACTGTTGCATAGGGGATTAATTTTCTAACACATGAATTTTGAGGGACACATTCAGACCATAGCAACTGGTTTATAGCAACTAGGGAGCCCTATGGTCTTCATAATAAACTGATATTTTGCTTTACTATGAAATGAGAGGTCAGGGCTTGTAGCTGCCATGAGACTGCTTCATGTACATCTCCCCTAGTGACTATCACAGTTGATTGACAGCTCCTGGGGTTCCTCTTCGTATCCATCATTACCTACATTCCAAAATCCCCTTCTCATAGCTGTTTTCAGGCAATGACAAAGCATAGTGAGGTGCCCTGCAGGCCCGTTCCTGCTCGAAACGGAGGAAAAATATGGCTTGATAACTCTCCATTGGCCTGCAAAAATACATTAAGAACTGTGCTACTGTCTGAAACTCATTTTGCCTAACCCTCCTTATTTTCTTTCCTCCTTCATAAAGTTTACAAATATTGTGACTGAAAGCTCTCTGTCTATTCCTGCTTCCTCCACCTCATCTTGCAGAACTGTTCATCCAAATAAATTGCTCACCCATATAATCCCATTTTGGCAGATTCAGTTTTAGAACTTTGCCTTCACTATTAGTCTCAAGGGAAATATGATAAAATACACACACACACACACACACACACACACACACACACACACACACACACACGTAAATATTTCTCAATCTCTTATAGGTAAAATATAGTCTTTTTATGATTTAATGGAAATATTTATATGCAGTGAAAGATAAAACAAATCATTGGTTGTATTGTTACATTTAAAAAATTTGCTTAAGTAGCTAAAATATAATTAAGAATCCCCAAATTGTCCTAGATAACTATTTTAGAATCTAAAAGTACATGATCACAAGTACTTAAAACTATTATAAGATTAGTATTCATTTAATTATCTGTACATCCATAATGTAATTTACTATTTTAGTTTGCTAACAAGAATGATTTTTAACAAGGGTGATCTGGTTTAAATAGCTATGATTTCCTATGCTTCCATTATTATTTTAAACATACATTGATCTTTATTTTTAAGGAAACAGAGCTGAAGCAGTGAAGTACACTTCATGATAAACACTAAAGAGAAAATATGAGACCACTATAGTCCCCAAATTACTTCATAGGGGAAACTGAAGTATATTATTAAAAATCAGTTTAAGTACATATTAGATTTGTGAAAAGCTTAGGTAGACATAACTTGAATTTACTTTAAAAAAAGGAAATACAAAAACATTCTATAATCCCCCCTAAGATACTTATTCAAATAAAAGTTTAAGTAGTAGCCACATGGCGTGGGGTCAGAAAGTGGGACATGGTGGTGCATGCACCTGTAGTCCCAACCCTTTGGAAGGCAGAGGTGGGAGGATCACATCACTTGAGCCCAGGAGTTGGAGGCTGCAGTGAGCTGTGATTGCACTATTGTACTCTAGCCTGGGCAACAGAGTGAGAGACCCTGTATTTAAAAAAAAAAAAAATTAGATGGAAAAGTTTACAGAAAAAGGCACTAATTATTCATCAAAGGTAATTTTTTTCTCTTGAAACACAGCAATGTTAGATTGCTGTTCTTTTTGCCTTCTGCTTACTTCCCAAGAAGGATGAAGAGGAAGGTGCAATTGCTGTTTTGTATTTTTAGGTCTTCTTTGTAGCTTCTTATTAAACTGATTCTTGATCTGAGTTTCATTCTGTGGTAAATACAGGGATCTGGTTTTTGGAACCTCTTCTTCATAATGTCTTCTAGAGCTTTTAGATCCTAATAGAACACTGATTCTAACTTTCTGGATTTTGTACTTGGCTTGGTTTTGTCATTACTTGTAACCCCATGAGTTTCACCTGTATCTTCTTTAAGTAACATTTTTTTAAAGTTTATTTTTGTTTCTTAACTGAAGAATGACAACTACTTTCCTTCTTTCGTGTCCATCTGAGTTTCCCAGTGAAGAAGCCATCACCATTATCACTAACTTCATACAGGGAAGACTGTTTGTAAAACTTTTCTTTTGTGCTATCATCATCAAAGTGCTCCTCCTCTTCACATAATTCTTCTCTGCCATCACTGTTACCACAGAGTGAGCTATCAGATCCTTTGTTTGTTTGTTTGTCTTAGTGTTTTCAGTTTTGGGTCAGCAAGTGTCTTCTGGGACTCAATGGAAACTACAGAATCCTTTTCTGAAGACATCGATGGAGAATTTGGAATACTCACTGCTTTAGGTCCATGTTCCATCGTGGCTTTTTCCTTTGAATTATATATTAGTTTCTTTGCCAGTATTTTGGTTTCTTTCACTTTTTGCTCACTCGGATAATAGTTCCTTCATGCTGCAAATTACTTCCATTATCAATTGAATACAAAGTATTCTTAGAATGATTGTCCTCTGAAGCATTATTTGATGACTCAACTTCAGCAATGTTTTGTCTTGCATCTTTAAAGGCTTGGATAGCAACTTTTAACACATCTATCTTTTTCTTCAGAAGAGGATGCGCTGCCAGTCTGGCAATTACTGTTTCAGTTGCAGTAGAATCTGGCTTTTTGCAGATTTTTTCGAAGTTGATATCACCAAGAACAGATCAGTTTTCAATTCCTTCGTGGCATGGATTTCCTCAAGCAATGCTTGCGCCCGCCTTTGGTTTTTTCACAATGCATCTTCAGTACCCTTTTTTGACTTCAGTCTGCCAACACTCCTGACAGGTTTTCAGATTACCGAAACTCAAATTCTCTTCATTTCTTTTCTCATTTTCATGACCTCCTTATTGAGGTTCAGAGTTCCCGGCTGACCCATCTTAGATGGAGGGATATCAGGTAAAATGTACTCTTACCACAAATAAATCCAATTTGTGAATGCTTAAATTGTACTTTACAGAATATAAGAATTTAAAAGCTTCACAGGAAAAATATTAATACTGTTTATGGGATTTCAATATGTGAATAATATTTACATTACAGTTCCATAGAAACCTTTTACTTCTATTTAGTATGCCATCATGTCACTGCAGAGCTATGAAAATGAGAGATCTCCTAGTTATGAACAAAGAAACGTGTTTTACTGGAAGCTAATTGGCAGGTTGAGCATGTGGAAATATCTGGGCATGCACTGAAGACATCATTTGCATCTCCTCAGTCCACATAGCAGAATGAATGTTGTTTGTGTCCATTTATGCAGGATACTCTAGAAAACCAAACTGAAGCAATGTTAGGATGCATTTTTAAAAGAAAATTAAGGAAAATAACACATACTCTTTATTATGTATTAAAGCAACCATTTCATTCTATTTTAGTGGAAGCTGTTGTTTATTATCGAATTATTTGCTTGGGAAGGAAGATATAGGGTTTTTCTGTTTAAGTTGTGTCTGTTTCCCATGAGAAAAGTTGAAGACAAATCTTACCATTCAGCCCAAAGTCCATGAATCAACATGTGTGTCTTGAAGCTAAGGAGCTGCTACCCTACTGGCTGGATGTTGTGTGGCTTGCCAATAGAGTTCTGCATGACAGGAACAACGGTTTTAAGTGGACTAATCAGAGCTATTAATGCAAATGTGGTGAAGGCAGGAGCTTTTCTATAGGAAGGGCTGTATCTTTTTGCTAATAACAATGCCTGATACAGACTAGTGATATCTTGAAATACAGCATATTCTGGGTGATTGAGATGTAAGATAGAGGAGAAAGAGAGCAGCATGTAGCAGAAATAGATGCCAAAAGATGAATTAAGATGATGCATTAAGCTTAAAACCTGAGGGAGAGAAAACTGTATATAAGTTGAAGGGTTTGAGTAAAAAGATTATAGGAATTAGATAAGTGAGGACTATGGAGAATAGAGAGAATTTAAAGTGAGATGACAAGTGTTCTAGGAACAGAGACTGGGAATAGCCACCACGTGGTGATGGGCAGTAGCTTGGGAAGAATGCTTATAACATGCAAATTATCTGCTTACAAAAGGCCATGACTTCTGTTAAGCAAGAATAGAGCTAAGTGAAAAGAAAGGAAATTGAAAAATAAAGAAAATGCGGAGAAAACTAGAATCTCTATAGACAACATCAATGCAGCATCAACTATGTGAACAGCTTTTGAGCACAAAGAAGCATTGTTTTGACTTTAGAGGCAATTAGGCCTTTATTAGGTTTACCTGTAGGATAGTTGATGTTGTTTATTCCCTATAATGCTTGTGATAAAACCTTCACAAATTTATATAATCCATGTATGTTTTCAATCCTTACAACCCAAATAACCAATCACAACTTTCAGTATGTCATTAAAAAAAAAAAAAAGATAATCAGAAGTGTAATTCAAGTATCAGTAGTGAAGTATACATTGTTATTTGTTAATACTAAACATGACTGAAAAATCGAAGTAGATGAAATATGGGAAGCATTATTTTGGAGAAATAAGCTTTATGCCGAAAACATATGTTTATAAAAATACTTTGTGAATAAACCTATTGTCTAATATTTAAGAGTTGAAGTATGCTATCATAAGACCTTCCTTAATTGATGAAATGATGCAAAGCAGATGATGTTGCTACACTAACTGAACTATAACATGAACAGAAAATTGTTTCTTTATTTCCATGTTCTGTAAGTCGAGAACTAGATCTCAAGATTAGTTTTTTGCTTTTTGTTTTTTCCATTTCCCTGGGAACAGAGCAACAATCTCTCTGGGTCTAAAACATCCTTTTCTCAGTACATCCCACAGCATCATATAGAAATATGTTGCAATCAGTTGCCAAGTCAGATCCTAGCTTAATGTCAGCAATTTTCTTTCTGCAACCAATTTTGCACTCAGCATTAAGAGGAAATATTGAAGGGAGACATACCTTTTATGTTTGTAAAATTTATACTTCTTGGGATAGAAAAACAACCATATTTATTGTCATGAGATTTTGAGAAAAAATAAGAAGAAAATGAAACATTATAGAAAATATTATATTATTTAACTGTCCTGTTCTAGAATACTTCCTAAGCCTGATTATTTTTTGCCAAATTAAATTAATATTTGGATATAGACAGCTTTTCAGAGTGGCAGTATTATAGTCAATGAAGATTATCTGAGGCACAATTATTGCTAATTGGACATAGAAACCACCCTCACTCTTATATATAAAAATCATCATGTGCTACATTAGCCATTTCAGTAGAATTGATAAAAGAAAGAATGTTGTATTCATGTGCTTGTCTTCCTGGCTAGAGGACCTGTTTTAATTAATCAGTTTATGGAGTTTGGAAATATATGTAGCTGAGTGCTCATGTAAATTTTGAATACATTCATGCATCTTTTAAAAAAAAAAAAAGGTTGAAATTCAAAACCATTTTCTTACATACTCAGTAGAAGTTGTTATGAGCCAACAGTATTTGTGCTATACTATTTTAAACATCTAAAGTAAATTATTTGACATATAAAAAGCCTTCTTCATTTAAAAATATATCTTTTAAAATAATTTTACAAGTGATAGCATCTCATTTTAGGAGAAGAGACATCAATGACAACAGTTGCAGTAACTCAATGCTGAATATATTTTTAAATACAAGATTCTGTTTTCAGCATTGTACATACATTGTCCAATTTTATCCTGATAATATGCTTTAGTGATGTGTTTAGTCTGGGTTCTCTCAGACAGAACCTATGTATACATATACATATACATATACATACACATACACACAAAGAGAAAGAGAAAGAGAGAGACATATGGATCTCACCATTTATTAGAGGAATCGGACCATGTGATTATGGAGGCTGAGAAGTTCCAGAATAGGTTGTCTGCAAGCTGGATAACCAGGGAAGTGGGTAGTGTAGCTCTCTGCAAGTCTTAAAGCTTCAGAACCAGGGATGATGGATGACTGATGGTATAACTCTCAGTCAGAGACCAAAGGCCTGAGAACTCGGACGCCATTGGTGCAACTGCTGGAATCCAAAGACCAGAGAACCTGGAGTGCTTATGTCCAAAAGCAGCAGAATGAGGATGTTTTAGGGCCAGGGGAGAGAGAGCTTTCCTATGCAATTTTGTTTTATCCATACCCCAGACCAATTGGATGGTACCCACCCACATTTAAAGTGGATGTCCTGCTACTAAATATTTTAACTATAATTTTAATTGTGAAATAAGCACTGAATTCTTGTTGCTAATAATCTGGTAAGATACATTTAACTATGAAATAAGTACCCGGAGGAACTCCTACATTTTAGGCTTTCAAAGGTTACTGCTTTTTGGAGAGTTTTTTTTTTTTTTTTTTTTTGAGAATAATGAAATTCAAACACTGTGATTAAAATATATGTTTACTTATACAGTATTTATGAATGAATATATATAAATAATAATTACTATTTATAATTTAAAAGCATAGTAAAGTCTCTTTATCCATGTGGTGTTAGTCTGTCTCTTCTATTTTGTTTTTCTTCCGTTCTTGAGCACTCCTTGCTTTTTATCCATGACCATTGTTTGATAATGAACATATTTGTAGTTTCTCATTTTCAGTCTTTTTCAACACTTTCAGAGACTTTATCCTGCAAATTTGAAGAAGGTTTTCTTTTCCACAATATAATTTTCCGAATGTTGGCTACTTGTTTAATTTGTTAAACCTGCAATTGTTTTGCTTGTTTGCTTCACATGGCAACTCTCTCTAAAACCTGAATCACTGCTCCTTTTGAACTCTTGCTAAAAACATTATCGTATTCTCCAGGAGTTGAGGTGAAAGCTGGTGTTTTATTGTACTGCTTTGACAGGAAGAGCCACATTATTGTCTAATTTGAGTGCAAAATATCTCCTACCATCGATCATCTTTCTGTCAGTAGACATCACAGTCTACTTCCTAACCATTTCACCCCAGGCATTGTACTGATTACCTCTTCAGCACTCTGGGGTCCACTATTTTGCTATAATTTCTTTAACTACCTGTCAACTCACCCAAGGGTATTTGTTTCATGTTTAATGTTCACCTCCCAAAACAGTCTTTTTAATTGAATAAGCTATTTTTGACATTTCATATTCAAGCTTAACATCCCTTTTATAATACAGGCATGTGTTAAAATCACATCAGCACTGCTGTGCAAGTGTTTATGGCACGTATTATTTTGCACCTTTGTTCCACTGTCTGCCCTAAAATAAAAATCAATAGGTTTTTTGTTTGTTTGCTTGTTTTTAACATATCAACACAAATCAAAGTATTCTCTATGCTCCATTGATACCATTTCATTATTTGTTGGGTAGGCAGGATAAACATGAATTACATAATTCCTATCTTAAGTTTTTAAAAGTTACAGAAGGGTTTGTGGAGAATGATAGAATCCAATCACTGTGATTAAAAATGTGTGTTTACTAGATGGTATTTAAGAATGAATGTATATAACAATTGTTGTTTTTGGTTTAAAAATATAATAGGGACCCTTATCTAAGTGGTGAGAGTCTTTCTACTTCCAGCCCGCTTTTTCACCCTTCTAGAGCATTCCTTGCTTTTTTACCCATAGCCTTTGATAATCAACAACATATATGTTGCTCCTCATTGTAAGCACTTCTCAACACTTGCAGAAATTTTAGTATATCACTGGCATTAATGAAATTGTGATGACTTTGTTACTGAGGTTTTTAATTAAAATAAATGATCATAATCAAAATATATTTTATAATAAAGTATTAAAATACAAATATAATAATAAGGCAAAAACTATAGTAGCATCTTCCTCTAGATTGTAACTTAAGGAAGAAACATTAACGTCCTAATATTGAAATCAGAATCTTTTTTTAAAAAAATTTTATTTTAGGTTTAAGGGTACATGCAAAGGTTTGTTGTATAAATAAACACTTGTCATGGGGTATGTGTTGTGCCTATTATTACATCACCCAGAAATTAAGCTCAGAATCTTTTCCTTTTCCTTTTTTAGCTATATTATTTCCCTTGTGATGGGCCATAAATCTAAAATTGTAATTAAATGCCCACCATCCAAAAATGGAAATGCAAGCATGCACATGTCTTTAAAGGTAGACATAGAAACAGTTAATATAATTTATACAGAAGTTATATTTTTAATGTGTGTGTGCACACACAAGGTGGAATGACCATTATGTAAGGAACACTCTCCACATTTTGGTTATGTGTATTTGAATGCAAAAACTTGTACAGAGGTACGTTAAGATGAAAAAAAAAATGTTTCTCTTGTTCTGGTAGGCAAGTCAGGACAGTGTTCATATTTCTCAATTAAAACAGTTTTAAAATCCAAGTGAACACTCAGGGTTGAAAGAGAGACAACTACTGGTATTTATAATCTGATTAAAATTCTGTTTTGTTAAACTCTCCACATTATTGCTTTAATAAGAGGTCGTGACCTTAGACTACCTTACCCTGCTCAGATAAACCATTACAAGCTTTGCAATTTGTAAGTTACTAATCATCAATCTGATACAATTTTCTGTGATTTCTGCATTGTTACATAAAGACAATTTGCATATAAAAATAATAGAGGATTTCAAGATGCTATACATTTAAAGTCTTAACTGTAGAAGTGATTTTGCCACATCTAGTAATTCAGAATTAAACCAACACATTTATTTAGTTATAGACATGGTGTGGTTTGAAAGTGTCCCCCAAAAGTTTATGTGTTGAAAACTTAATTCTCAGTGTAACAGTTTTGGGAGTTAGGACCTAATAAGAGGTGATTAAATTATGAGAGTTCTGCCCTCATGAATGGACTAATATCATTATCCTTGGAGTGGGTTAGTTATTATGAGAATGGGTTTGTTATAAAGACAAGTTTGACCCACTCTTGCATGCATACTTTTGCCTTCTGCTTTCTACCATGGGATGACAGAGAATGTAGGCCCTCACCAGATGCTGTTGCTATGCATTTGAATTTCCAGCCTCCAGCACCATGAACCGGAGAGTCTGTGAGAGTCTGTTATCCGTATAAAATGAACTAAGTCCCTAAAGTGCAATACGAAAAAAATGAATATAAGATTAATTTCAGACTACCTTTTACTATCTAGTGTAGAGAGAATCAGCCCAGAGTAAAACTTAACATTGTGTAATGAAAGGTAAAAGGAAGAAATCAAACTAGTGAAAATGGATGCACAGATTAGAACAAAAATCATTTTAAAAAATCAAATGATTGTTCCTAAAGGAAACATAATGCATAGTTGAAACCTCACTGACCAGGACATTTATTTTTAATTAGCAATCCAACTAATATGTAACATCAGTAACCTTCTCAATAATTATATCCCAAGCTTTGTCATTGTATGTAATTTATAGAACTTTCCATATATGTTGTTTCATACATTTGCAATTTTTTAAAAAAATTTAAACCAGTAGTCTAATGTAATAGGAACTATTTCACAGTGAATTACAAACAGTGTAGTAATTCCTGCCAAATGGCCAATGGATATTGTTTAGGTAAGCAGTATCCAGATAGTTCACCTGAAACAGAGTAAATGTCCAAACGGCTTCATAAATAAATAGACTATACCTAATCTTAAAAAACTGCTAATATGTGTATTTGATATTAGGAATTTTAAAATTAATTTCACTGGAGTTTTAAACCCTTAGAGAAAAATGTAACATTTTACATATATAGTTTTGAATTCAATTTTTTTAACAATTGAAAAACCATACCAAGCTAAGAATTTACATTTGAATACTGAAATATTCTCTAAGTGGCCTGTTAGTGTATTCAAGTTTCCTCTTAAACCTTTTCATTTTTATGTGTGTTTTTTTTTTTTTTTTTTTTTTTTTTTTTTTTTTTTTTTTTTT